>NW_026019974.1:870039-906645 GCF_900185275.1 Solanum verrucosum
CTCCCACTACGTATGTACCTACTTTATGACTACTTGACAAACATATTATGATGACTTACCTTACACTTGTCATCATATTTTTAACATTTACACTTACTTTATGACACTTGTACACCTACCATTCTTACCTACACTTGCCCATACACTTGTACCTACTACCTATTAATATAGTATGACTACTTTACACTTGTCATACTTTACATGCTATATTTATTACTAATGACACACTACTATTACTACTTGACTTTTTTACATTTTTACGTACTAACTTTTTCTTTCTTATCTTTTTGACTTGTCTTCTTCTTCTTATCTCCTTCCGTCTTTATCTTATTCCAGCTGGACATCGGGAATCACGTTATCTTCTCCATTGCATTTTGAACATATGTGGTCAGGGTATTTGTGACCAATTAGCTTGCAATACCTGGTCAATAATTCTGCCGAAATAAATCCTTCTTTTAGTGCTCGTGTTGTAGGTCGTTTTCTGGCTTAAGTAATGAATAAATCCATCTGGACTTCATCCATATCTGCTTTCCTTAGCTCCCTTGAATTGAATAGAATCATTAACTGATCTCTTGCATAGTAGCTCCATATTGCGTTTCCGTTTAAATAATTATTTGCTAGTTCTTGTATAATAGTTGATATACCAATTATTCTCTTATTGGCATAAAAATTGGGTATCTCGTTTTTTGTATCTCTGGTTGTTGTCCGATATCTTCTGGTATTATCATATCTTTTGTTAGTCCTATCTTTACTACTTGTATCGGAGGTTTTATTTCCTCGTGTAATATCTCTGCTGTTGCCGTATAAAACTTTACATAGAATAGATTTCCCTTAGTAACTCTCTTATAAGTAATAAATGCTCTATGTAGTTCTGGTATTCCGCTTAGTTCTTCTCCGTCATATGTATATACAGTATTTAGTAATCCATAGTTATAACATGTCCTTACTAAGTTGGCGTTAGTTTTTGGTTGTGCAATTAGTTTATTATAACCTTGCAGTCTTTGGGTTAAATAATCTGGTTTGGTTCTTTTGTAGTTGATCTGGGGTTGCGGTTTAAATAAGTTTGGATTTTGTATATTTTCGAATATAGGTTCGTGTGATGTAATTATATGTCTTTTTCTCATTTTGGTTTTGCAAACTATCTGCGTATGTAGATGTTTGTTCTATGGACATATGTCTAGGTGTCCTTTGGGTAAATGGTTTTGCAAATAGCTGGTTTAAGTTAGCATTTTTATGTTGTTTATCGCTAACTTGTTTGCTTGTACCTGCAGCTGTATTTAAACAAATTTGGGTTTTAAGGAGTTTCCCATCGTCTCCTTTTAGCTCTGGGTTTTTTCCGTCTTCCGATCGACGTAGCTCCGCATTTTTATAGTCATGCTGCTGACTAGCTTTAGACTTCAGATTATCTTCATTAGTCTTTAGCTTTTGTATCTCGTTGTCCATACTATCCACTTTTACAAAGTGTAGTAATGCTTTGAGTATTTTTCATTGTATCTTCTTCCTCAGTCTCAGTCTGAGTAGCTTTGTCTGATAGTAATCTGCAATAACATTCTTATCAGTTTTTATTACTTCAATTGTAAATGTAAAATTTAATATATTTAATACCAATCTCCTTATTTCTTTTGTTGTTACCGAATCTTGTATTTTTCTTGTTAGCCACCATTTTACTTGTGTATTATCTGTTCTTATAATAAATTTGTTATATACAATATATGGTTCAAATGATAATAAACACTTATATACTGAATATAATTCTTTTCTATTTATTTCCCATTTTATTTCTGTATTATTAAATGTTCCTGAATAATACCTGCAATGATGTTCTATCGTAGTGTCATCATACCTGTATTTTAATATTCCTCCATAACTTTTTTCACTCGCATCTGATTCTATTATATAAGTAAATTTTTTTGTTTTTCATCTGGAAAATATAGTTTAGGTACGTTTTTACATAATAATTTTACCTTTTGTATTTGTATTTGGTCTTTTTTATCAAAACTGATATTCTATATCTTTCTTTAATTTTTCTTATATGGTTTTAAATTTTCTGCTAATTTTTGGTATGTATTCTCTTACTTGATTTACTAGTCCTAAGAATGATTGTAATTTCTTTTTTGTGTCTAGTTGTTCATTTGAGTTAATTATTTTTTGTACTATATGTGTTTGCATTTTTATTCCGTTTTTATCAATTTGTATCCCTAAGAATTCTATTTGATTTTTCATTATATCAGCTTTCTTTTTACTTAGACTTATACCTGAATATTCTATGATGTGTATAAATTTTTCTAATAATCTTATATGTTCATCTTGGTGTCTTAGAATATAATAATATATCATCGATGTACACTACACAATTTTCTATTTGTTTAAAGTAATTGTCCATAAAGTGTTGATATCTACCTGGTGCGTTTTTATATCCAAATGGTAATACATTCCATTCATAAAATCCTTGTGGTACAGTGAATGCTGTTAGTTTTTTAGATTCTTCTTCAAGTTTTAAGTGGTAAAATCCTGATTTACAATCAAATTTGCTAAAATAATTATATCCTTGTATTTGTCTTATCTTTACTATTTTATTTGGTATCGGATATTATATGTTTTAGTTTTTGCATTTAAATTTCTATAATCAATAACCATTCTACTTTTTCCTCTTTTTTGTTCACTATGTTTTATTTACGATAAATGCCGGGCTTGTATGCTTACTATTGCTTTCTTGTATATATCTTTTTTCTAGTAATTCATCTATATGTTATCTTAAATTCGGTTAAATCATTAAAATTATACTTTAATGGTTTTTGGGTTATTATACTGTTATTATCAATTAGCTCAATTTTTACTTTGGTTTTATGTTTTTCCCATCCTTGTAAAGGATCCTCACTATATAATATTCTAACTTATTTGAATTATTTTTACTTTATCTATAGAGAATATATTAATTCTATTTTAGGGTCTTCTTCTTTTATATTTTCTAATTTTTGTGTAATTTTTCACTTCCTTTTATCCATTCTGTTGTTTTTCGTTTTTTATTATTTACCCTTTTTGCTCCTATTTTTTGTTTACACGGTGTTGTGAACCACCAGTGTGTTTTTGTTATTATATGTGGGTATAATTTTTCTAAAAATGGCATTCCTAGTAGCATATCTTTTGTAGTTAATTCAAAGTTATATATTTCTTCTATAGTTAATATCTTATCCCATATTTGTATTTTTATATTTTTTGCCTTATATGTGATCATGCTTCCTTCATTATTAAAATCCTGTTACTACTATAGGTGTTTTTATTTTTCCCACTTATCTTCTGGTAAACAATTGTATTTACATATATTAGCTTCTGCTCCCGTATCTATCATTGGTGTATAATATCGGTTGTAATATCCTTCTATTATTATCTTTGCAAGTATATATATTTTCATATTTTTATCATACCAAAGTCCTTTTTATTATTACTCTTTTATTTTCATAATTTATTGTTAACTGTTTGTCTTCTAGATTATATGGTTTTTACTTGTTCAACCATTTTATTCCTAAAATGATATTTTCATTTCCTTGATATATTTTGAATTTTATCACTATTGGTACTCCTCCGATGATTATTTCCTTTTCTGTAGTTTCTTCGGTATACATTAATGCTTTTGGTAGTTCGGAGCATGATTGTTCAATAGTTATTATTTCATCTTCCGTCACTAATTCTCTTGTGATATAGTTTTCTTCTCGTCCTGTATCTATTAATATTAAATATTTTCGTTGTTCCATTATTCCGGTTATGTAGTAATGATGTGGTTTTATATCTTCTTCTATTGATTTTTGTGGGGTTTTATCTATTCTCCTTGAGGTACTCATTTTTGATGATGTTTGGGGTATCTCATTGTTTATTCTTTTCGATGTGCTTAGTCTTTCTTTTACTATTTCTAAATCTTCTTCTATATCAATTTCATTATAACTATAATCATTTTTATCTATGACTGTAACTATTCTTTCAAAGGGATCTTCTATTTTTATTTTGTCTATTTTATTTTTTGCTGTTATTTTATGTTTTGTTGTTAGAACATATAAGTTTTTACACCTAGCTGTAAATATTTTACTTCCTGGGGCCAGTTCTATTCCTGACATTCTCCAATATAATACTAACGATTTATCTATATTTCTGCCATTTATTGCTACTGAGTAATTAGCACTTATTATAAATTTAAATTTTTGGTATATGAGGTTACCTCTTACTGCACTTATTACACTTTTTTCTATGGGTTGTATAATTCTATCATCCGCTAAGTATATTTCTATGGGTGTATCTATTCCTTCTCTAAAACATGTTTTTATTAATATTTCTGTTCCTCCTAAATGTACATATTCAATTGGATTTTTTAGCCTTAATATCTTGTATTTCTTTATTTATTATTCGTTTATTTATTATTGGTATTTTGGCCTTTCCTTTAGTATATTTGCAATCTATGATATGTTCTCTTTGACTTACTACATAATATTCTTCTTTTTGTCGTTTAAACCAGTTTCTTACTGTTGGTATTTCGAATATTTTTGCTACGCTTAGGTCTAATTCTTTTCCTTTTATTTGTTTAAATATACTATTATCAAATATTATTTTCTATTCTAAATATTCTTCGTCTTGATGTTTTTCTTTATTTATTGTTTGTATATCTGCTTCAGTCATTTGTTATATTATAGAATTCATTTCTATTTCTATGTCATTATCTATTTCATTTTCCGATAATTCATATATACTATCATTGCTTTCTAATTCATAATCTACGTATTCTATTTGTGTATATTTTTCGTCATCTATTATTATTTCTGATATTTGTTTTTTCTTTGGATTTTTAGGTAATTTACAATCTCTAGCTATATGTCCTAATTTTCCACAATTATAACAAGTACATTCCGTTAGTTTTCTTTTTGGTCTATATGGTCTTTTGGTTTTGTAATTTTTTACATAGTACCTTCTTCTTGGTTTTTTATATTTATATTTTGATCTATATTTTTTATTATATTTCTTTCTATTTTTGTAATACTTATCCGTACAACCAAATTGGGGTGCTGTTTTATTTTTGCAACATGCTAAGTTCTTTATTAATATTTTTTCCATTTTTATTTCTTCTTTATGCTTTTCACATAGTTCCATAAACCATCGTTGCAAGAATTTCATTCTAGCTCCTAAGGTGTCCGTTAATTCTGCTTCATTCCAACTTTTTATTATTTTTGAATTAAAAGGTTCTGGTAATTTTGTAAAATATAATTTTCTTATTTCTTTACTTTCTTCTGTGCTATATGTTCCTTTATAATAATATTCTCTAAATGCACATGTATATTCATCTATGTAACACATATTGCATATTACTAATTTTGTCATTAGATTCTGATTTATGATTTTTTCTTTATTTTGTTCTTCTACTTCTGTTGTCATACTACTAAATTCATTTCTTATAGCTACTTCGTATTTATATAATATTTCCATGGTTGTAGTGGCTATTCCACCATCAAATTTTTTATTATTTCTCAAAGTTGTTAAGCTTTCATTTGTTAAATTTTGTAGCCATAATTTTACTGTTCCTATAAGTGTTCTTTCTATGTATCCTGGTGCCTCTGCTATTACTATCTTGTTATCTATTAATTGTTTTGATATGTATCCTACCCATAATTGAATTGTTTTATTTATGTCTGTTACACAGTCTAAATCTAAAAATTCATGTTGTCCAGTTATTGGTTTAGGCGTCCATTTTTTATTTAATCTTTTATCCCATGTAGTTTTTTCTTTATCATATTGTTCATAATTTTCATTATAATATTTTGGATTAAAATTTTTTGGGTTTTTTACTCCTGATGTGCTAGGTTTTTCGCCTATGTCTACGTCTTCTGTATTTACTTCTAAATTCTTTGTATTATCTATGTTTGCTAAAAGTTCCGTATATGTTTCGCTTGTTTCCGAATGTTGTTCTAGATCATCATCGTTTATTTCATCAACTCTTATTTCGGGTAGATTATCTTGGTTATTTTCTTCTTTTTCTCCTAATTCATCTTGTAATTGCAATTTTTCTTTAAATTTAATTATCTCATTTGCTAATTTTGTTTTTTGTTCTTTTTCTTTTTGTTTAATTTCATACATTTCTTTTAATATTGCTAGCTCTTTTTCTAGCTCTATTATTTTAGTATTCTTTACTTCTTCTAATTGTTGTACTTCCTTTTTTGCTTGTTGTTTTATTTTTTCAATTTCCGTTCTTCTATCTATTTCTTCATTTTCTTTTGTTATTCTTACCATAGCAGTTAAACTATCTTCTAGTTTTACCGTTTCTTTTTCTAACATTAAACTTATATTGTCACCTATTTTCTTATATCTTCTTCCTAGATTAGAAAATATTATCTTTATTTTTAATCCGTCATAATTTTCATATGTTTTTTCATCTATTGCGTTTCTTCTTTATTCATTTATAAATTATGTTGTAGTTTATATTCTAAGTTATTTATTTGTATTTCTAGATAAAAAATAGTCTTTCTTTGTGCTACTATAGATTTGTGACAAATTCCTGCAAATATATTACTATTAAGTCTATTTTGCCTATGTTCTAATTCTTGTCGTTTTTCTATAATTACTTCATTCAGTTTTTGTCTATATTCACTATTCTTGTTATTCATTGTATTTTTAAGTATTGAATATATTTATATTCTATTTTAGATATATTATTTATTAATTGATCTAACTTTTCATTATCAGTCTTTGTGATATTAAGTTGTTTATATTCCGGATATAATTTATTTAACTTTCTTCTTATTTTTCTTAATTTTCTACTTGTATGTTTCTTAAGTTGTTAAAATTTAGAAAAAGGGTTCGAAATATATCTGAACTTTGACCGAAATTGTTGTAACAATATCGAACTTTGGAAAGAACCTTTTACTCCATGTACTATTTAATTGTGTATTTTAAAGGTATATATGTGCCCACGTGGACACATTACTATTTATAATGATGCAATATTTATGATGTCCACCTAGGCACATATATAACTTTAAAATACACTATTGAATAGTGCAGAGGGTAAAAGGTCCTTTCCAAAATTCGGTATCGTTACAACAATTTTGGTCAAAGTTCAGATATATTTCAGACTTTTTTCCCTTAAAATTTTAGATTGTGTTTGTTTAGTATTTTGATGTTATTAGGAGTTTAGAGCTCATAAATGAGTGATTCTTGCGCCATTCTCGTCGCTTTAATATGTGTGGTAGTATCCAATCTTCATTTTGGCATTATCTCGTGGTTTCTTCATTTGATTTTCTTTTCTTATCCACGAATTTATTGGGGAACATTGGAATTTTATCGCTTTGGACTTTATTTCTAATGAAAAATATATATTAGGATCCATATGTTATGGGTAAACTTATTTTTTGATAAACTTTTTGATTCATCAATTATTTTCAACATATTAATTGCGTATAAGCTTGAGCACTGAGTTTCTCCCGATACATTTAAGGGTTGATAAATTGAGGATTTCAAGGTCGATTTTAAATGTGTTTTCGATGAAATTTCATATTTGAACCTCCTTAAGCATGGATATGATATTTTTCAACAAATATCTCAAATTTGAGTTAGGATTTGGGACCGGAGTATTGTAGGTTCTTCTCATGAATTTGTATTTTCAGTAAATTAAAGTTTTGAGCATGATTGCAACTAATTTTTCATTATGTTTTCCTTTGTGAATTACAAAGCCTCTAGGTATTATGATTTTTTTGTATAAAAATTCTAAATTTACCCTTAGCCCTCAAGCTTGACTTTTTGGGTTTTATCGGACCCTGTTAACAAAAATCAACATTTTGGATTTCATTGTTCATGTTTTCTTATGGGTATTCTACATTAGATTAGTTGTCGTGGATTATGTCGCTCGACGTGAAGGGAAGGCTAAAGTACCACGTTTATTTCTATCTCTTTAAGGTAATTGAACCACTTTTACCCTTCATTAAGTGTGTTGAACCTTGTATCCCTTATAGTGTGGTAAGGACTAATTGCAATTGGATTCTTGTTTATTGTTAAATGTTGATTGAATTCTAGTGATGATATTATGGGGTAAAAAGGAATTCGTTGATATAATAATGTATGATGTGCCATGAATGGTTTGAATAGTTATATTGACTCAATTATGATGATGTGCTAAGATTGTGTTAGTGTGAATTGAGTGTTGATATAAAATTTATCATCTTCTCATTATTCATATGAACATGATCATTTGCATTTGTCCTGAAACACTATGATGAGATTTGGATTGTTATTTATGTCGAAGGGAAATGGTTCTGCCTATTGATAGTTATGCCGGGGGAAATAGTTCCGGTGAATGAGTTATGCGGAAGGGAAATGGTTCTGGTGAATGAAATATGCCAAAGGGAAATGGTTCCGGTGGATGCATGGAGTCCTCCATGGGTACCAACCTAATATTCATCAGGTGTGTATCATTAGGACACACATGCATTACTCTAACTGATATTGCACTACATTATATTGCAATTCATCCTTGTTCCTTTATCTTCTTGAGAGGATTGTTATGATCTTGTTGCTACTTGAATGTGAAACACCATGTTGGTATTATGTAATTATTGATGTGTAAGTTGTGATGTCTTATATGTGCTATGTTGTACTATGAATTGTGAATTGTTAGTTTGTGTTGGTCTTATTTATATGCAGGTTGTAGTATTTTGTGGTTCGAATGGTGTGTTAGAGTACTTATGTTCGGTATTGCTTTACTTAGAGTTAGCTAGGGATGCTTGTTGAGTACCGTTGTTTTTAGCTACTCACTTTTTTGCTTTCTGCACTTATATAGGATACGACCTTGGATAGTCTTTATCGCTCTCTCTGATCTTCATGTGAGGACTACTTTTTGAGTTCGTGAGGTAGCTTCTTGTATTCTTGGCAGATGTCACTTATTCTCTTATTATGTCCTTGTTCTATTCTACATTCAGACTTGTATTTCGTTCGAATCTATTCTAATACTTAGAGGCATGTACAAGTGACAACGAGGTTTGTCGGGGGGGAGGGGGGCAATTGAGTCATTTTAGGATTCCTGCATATTTTTATTTTGATTAGAACTAAAATTTTGTATTTTTGCATTTACTGTATCGAGGTTTGTTTAGGTTGACCAGTCTTGATAGAATAAGACACGTTCCATCATACCCAATTGTTTGGTTGTGACAAATGATATCAGAGCTGCAGGTTCAGGTCTCATATTGTACATGTCAAGTTTAATAGAGTCTTGAGGATCGGTGCGAATATATCTATTACTTATATTCGAGAGGCTATGATGACTTTTAGGCAAATCATTCACTTCTTGACTCTCTATCGTGCCTCCTTGATCCTATCTGATTCCATTGCTTCATTCTATTCTTCACTTATAGTGATGACTCATGCTTGGTTCTTTGTGTTGAGTGTTTGACATATATTCTATTTTTTATTTTACTAAACACAAATAATGTGTAAGATTATCAAAGTTTTGATCAGTAAGAAATATAATAGTTCAAACACTTTATTGCATATCTTAACACATCATCATTTTCTTTTTTAAAAAGTTGTTTTTTGTCCAAAAAATTCGTACGATAGTCTTTCATTAAATCTAAATACGTTGTCGTGATAATTTTTAATGTCATAGTCAACCTGAGGACATACACCTCCAAAATTTGTTACAACTCCTAAAATGTAGAAGAGAAAAAATATCACATACCAAGAATTATGATGATTTATTGTATAAAAAACTCACAATTTAGCCATTATATAAATTTTCAACATGAAAGATAATCCCACAAAATGTCAAGAGAACAACGGACTAGAGCAATTGTAGGCACCCAAGATATTTTTTCTAGTTCTTCTTTTCCTTTCAACAATAATAAAAAAATAAATTAATTATTAATCACAAATATAATTTTTAACTTACAAATGACTGAAAAATACAAATTAAGAATATTATTGGCACAAAAACATCAATGTCACAATTTAGCAGTATAGAAATTTTCAACTTGAAATGTAATCCCAAAAAATATAGAGAGAACAACGGAATCGAACAATTTAGGCAGCCAAAAGTATTTCAAGTTCTTCTTTCCCTTTAACAATGAATAAATAAATAAAATTAATCAGTAATCACAAATATAATACTTAAATTACCCATTAATAATAAAATACAAATTAAATGTATGTTTGCCATTACTGTTGAGAGCCCAAAGCACTTATTTTGAGGAAAAACCACTTGTTTTAAAAAAAATTAGGTATTTGGAAACCTGTAAAAGTGTTTTTGATTCTAAAAGTGCTTTTAAATAGAATCAGAAGCAATTTATCTGCTGTTAAAAAAAACTAAAAATTCATACTTCTTAAAAAAGTAGAAGTAGAAGAAGACTAAAATATTTCCTCCATAAAATATATATATATATACATATATATATATATATATATATATATATAAATTTACCAATATATCTCTTATTAATTAATTAATATATCTCATATGTTTGGTATGCTTTATTTAATATTTTACTTTTTATTTTTATATAATAAATTATATATTATATTTTATGTTTATGTCTTACTGTTTTACGTATTATTTTTGAGAATTAGAATTCTTTTTTTGTAATATTTAGTTTCTCTCTATATAATACTTTTAATATTAAAAGTACATTAATACTTACTATTTTATCATAATTTGACTCTCAAAAATATTTTTTTAAAAGATCAGTTAATTATAATTTGCTTATAAAAAATACTTATTAAATGAATTAGTCAAACACAAATTACTTTTTTTCAAAGAACTTTTCTGAAAATGTATTTTTAAAAGATGTTTCTTAATATAAGGTATGGAAACATCAATCTGCAAAAAAGAATAGTGTTAATTAAAAAAGTGATCAGTATGCTTTTGATAAATTATTTGAATGGATAAGGATATATATAGTTAGAGAAATTTAGAGGGGGGAAGAGAAGGAAAAGTTGTCCGCCAATGTGAGAAAAGAGAATGAAAAAAGTGGGAGTAATAGTGTTTTCCAAATCTTCTTCTATTTAAAAAAACAAAACAATTACAAACGGTTACAACTACGTTTAGTTGTTTAAAACTTAAATATATATTCCTAAATTGTAGGCGACTTTGCATCCGTAGAAACATTACATATAACCCTTTTTTAAAGTTAATTTTTTTTCCTCTTACGCCTTTTTTTATTTTTATTTTGTTTTATTGTTTTGAATTTTTATTTAAAATGATGACACTGGCAGATTACGAGTTTTCTGTTTTCCTTTTAATCACGTGGAACAATAGCCAGTTACTTTAAAAAAAATAAAAAATTCCACTCAATCTTAACTCCATCCTTTATTTTTCTTTAACTTCGATTGTATTCTATTTATTTAATGTAAAATCTTATCCCTATTTTTGTGGTGCTATATAGATATATATATAGAAACAGAGAGTGTGTCACGACCCGAAATGGGTAATAAATGACACCTACACTTAGGTCTCATTTGTTTTCATTAAGATTAGAACGTCTAAATCTGAATATTAAGATGTTAGAATCTGAATCCTCATCTGAATATTAAGATGTAATTCCTAGGTCTGAATATTGTATCATTAAGATTGTTTGTTTTCAATATCGAATGTGCATAATTTATTTATTTTTTAAATCAGGAATAAAACACTATATCTATAGAAGGTATAACTAAACCCAAGATAAATTCTTCCAATAAATTGTTGCAAGAATAAGATCATAACCCACCCCAGAAAAAAATTATTTATATGTTTTCTTAAACAATTTTTTATGAACAATGATAACTTCTTCCGAAGAAGTTTTGACAACAAACAAATTGTGACAAGAAGAGTTCTTCATAAATATTAGTTCACCAAGTAATATTGTATATATTAAAAATATTAGGCAAATATTTATAAAAGATTACTAAAACTTACTTATTCGAAAGAAATAATGGTTTGGTTGGAAAAAAAGAGGAAGAAACTTAAAACTTGCTCATTAGTGAAACAAGGAAGAAGAGAATTTTTTTATGAAAGAACATTTATTATTTTAATAGAGTCTGAATGGTATTAAGACTCTGTTATATATCTGATTCATTCAATCTCATTGAGACCCATTATGAGGATCTTTGAAAAACAGAAATAATTGGTCTTAATGGGCTCAATATGAATGATTAAGATTAAGACCTTAAAACCAAACACACTTAATGGGCTGAATCTGAATGATTAAGATTCAGACCACCATTTAGTGCAAACAAATAAGGCCTTAACCTTCTAGGTCGGTAAACTATCGAATGAAAATTCAAACTTATATTAACTATTCAACTTCTGAAATACAACAATAATGCAAAGACTCAAATATTATTAAAGTAAGAAATAAAATCAACTAGTGTGTATTACATATCATTTCCCGAAACCTGAAAGTCATTGTAACACCTCATAAATTTGAAAGTTGAAAAAGAAAGAAAAGCGCAAAAATTCTTTTGAGGCATTGGTCTACGAGACTGTCCAACGGACCGTAGGAAGTCCTACGCGTCGTAGGGAGGGGATTGTAGAACCAGAGATGCGTTTTTGAAATATTAAGTTTATGAAGATTGACCTACGAGTAGCCAGCACAAAACTGTAGGAACATGGATGAGTCGTAGATGGCTCTCGTGTAAAGGATTCAAATATTTGGTTTAAGACTTCAGTCCTACCAAATTTGATGGGTCATAGTTTGTTTTATGGGTAGGGTTGTCTCGTACAACGTATCTTGACATGGAGAAATTTTGGAGTTTAACATGTGTTCTATGGATGGGTTCTACGGACCGTAGATTGGATGACGGACCATTGAAACGTCTCGTGAGAAATAATTGTATTTTTGGGTTTCTAAAAGTGGTGCTACGGTTGACTAGTACCGGCCGTAGGAAGTTCTACAAATTGTAGGTTCTAACCTTAGGTTTGTCTGGTAGTTATTTTTATGGGAATTCAGGTCTTTTCCTATGCATTAAATACCTATACTATGTCATTTAGGCCCTAATTCTAAGTCCTATAACTGTCCTTTTATTCCTAATTAAACCTAAAAACCTTCACATAAACTAAAATTCTCATATCCCATCCTAGTTCATCCCTTCCAAATCATCTCAAGCCTTAAGAAGAAGATCTAGTGTTCAAGTTTCAAGTCTCCTTATTCTTCTATTGAATTTTGGCTTTGAACCTCAAGGTATGTAGGGTTTCATCAATGGGTTCCATTCACTCATTGAGTCCCAAAGATTTCTCAATTCTCCAAGTTCAATTTCATTAATCTGATTACAGTTTCATTTCATTCTTCATGGGTTCTAATTGTGTTGATTAAGTTGTTTGATCTTGATCTTGATCTTAATATGATTTTTTTTACTCAATTACACGTTTTTCAATTTATTTCATATTAACCCCTGCATTGATCATGATTTTTTTTACTATGAACCCCTAAAGATATGAATTTATGAAGAAGCTATAAATCTATGAATGACATTTTTATGAAAGTTATGCATGATTTATGAAAATGATTTTTTTAAGACCTAGGTTTCTTTAAAATAAGCATCAGTGAAATTGTGAAAGGTTTTGTCACATATAAGGAATTATGATTAGTGAAAGGTTATGACACCTCGGATGTTGGAAAGTCAAAATGGAAAGAAAATTGTAGAAAATTTGACTAAAGGAGGTTCTACGAGTCTTACCTACGAACTGTAAGAAGTCCTACAAGATGTAAGAAGGAAGTCGTAGACCCGGAGATGATTTTTTTAAAAATTGAGTTTTGAAGTTTGACCTACGACTTGACAAGACGAGCCTAGGAGTTTTGACGGGTCGTAGGACTGACTCATAGGATTGATTCAAAGATTTTATTTAGGAACTCAAGTGTACGAAAGGAAATGATGGTTCATAGAGGGTTCTACGGACTCTAGAAAGTTCCCATAGAAAGGTTCCATACTATAGGGGAGATCCTGCAGAAAATAGCTCTTACTAAAATATGGAGTGAAACTTGGGTTTTACGGATGAAGTGTACGGACCGTAGAAAGTTCAACAAACCATAGAATGGTCTCATGGGAAATGATTGAATTTTTGGGTTTCTAAAGTTGGTGCTACAGTTCATTAGGACGGACCATAGAAGTTTCAACGTACCGTAGGTCACAATTGTGGAGCTGTCCGACAATTATTATTAGAGGTTATGTGGATCTTTTACTATGCATTTAATACCTATACTACATCATTTTACCCCTAATTCTAAGCTCGATCACTACCCTTCACCCTTTGAAAGATCCCCAACTCTCTCATTCAAGATAATCTCTTAATCCTTTCTAAGGTTTTCTTCAAATTCCTCTATCTAGGTAAAGGAAGGAGAAGCTAGGATTCTTCAATGCAAGTCTCCTTTATTCATCAATTGCTTAGTGATTCAAGATCAAGGTATGTAGGGTGGTTATCAATGGGTTACATAAACTTATTGAGTCCCTAATGATTCCTCAATTTCTAATTCAATTTCAATTCAATTGGTTAGGATTTCATTCAATTCCTCATGGATGGACTTAAATTGTTTGATATCGATCATATTATGATTATTTAGATTCAATTACATCTTTTCCAATTAATTCCATATCAACCCATGCATTGATCATGATTTTGACTATGAACCCTAATTTGCATAAATTTGAAGAAAAGCTATGAATGAATGAAAGATATTTCATGAACTTAAGCATGATTTATGAAAAAAGGATTGTTTATGATCTAGATTGATTTAAGATAAGAACTAATGAATCGCGAATAGTTTTCTCACATATGCATGAATTGTGAAAGGTTTTCTCACATACTTAAGAAATTATGAAAGGTGAAAGGTTTTCTCATACATAGTTTAAGGAGATACTCTACGATGTTTGTAGTTTGGATTAGTAACATAAATTGTGATTTTCCATGGATGATGATTATTTTATTTATATGACTATCCCGTTGGTATTCTAGTTAGCACGTAGAGGATATTGAGATGGAGGCTTTCCCGTTAGTAGAGACAGGGTCTCTAATAACAATCTCATTGTCCCTAACTATGTGCCCCTATAGATTGTCTTATGTGACATAGCTAGTGGATCCTCCTAAGATAGAAGTTTAAGGTCTTTCCCTTGGAAAGGAAGGATATCTCTCTTTGGTGTGGGAGAAAGACACCAGATTCCATTTTATTGCTCACATGGTCAACGTCGGTTAATAGTAAATATCTACCAAAATGAACTAAGTTGATTTCAAATGTTTTATGAAGCTTTATTTATGATTTTATGATGCATTTTCCATGTTTATGATTAAGATTCTCTTTAAAGGTTTTTACAATAATTAGCTTGGTGATGAATATCATGTTTTCAATTATGCCCCATTATGATCTTGTTTCATGTTTTAGTGCATTCCCATCATACTTAGTACATTCCATGTACTGACTCATACTTGTTCCTACATTATTTCGGGCTTGGCGATTCATCTCCCTCCATTTATCGTTAGTGATTACATCAGAGACTGGAAAACTAGGTGAGTCCTTATACTCCAAGGATGATATCACCTTTTTTGCTTTCTTATTTCGTTTATGTTTCAAATGTTGTACGTGTTTTATGGGTTACGTCTAGAACACTCATTTTGATGTAATAGATTGCTTGTAAAGACTATGTTAGACTTCTGTTTTAAATATCACATTTTTTACTTCTTATGAGATTCTTTCTTTACTCTATAATGTTGTGTATATGTATGTCAAATGACTTGTGTACGACCTCCTCTTGGGGTCTTATACTCATTTTCACGTCTAGGGTGTACTTTGGGTTATGACAAACTTAGAATTCAGAGCACAAGGTTTTATAAAAAGATCCTAGGATGTCTGACAAGCCCCATTGAGTAGTGTCGTTTTCATGAATGTGAAGTGCGCCACATTTGATTAATAAGAGGCTACAAAGCTGTGACACCCCATAATTTTTTTGAACTAAGACCCGAACCATCCTTCATTGTAGGTAGGATTTTACCGAGGAATTTAAAATTTCTTGAGTGTTAAGGTCAATAGATGAGCACCTTGATTCCATGAAGAACCGTAGAGAGTTCATGAAAGTTATTACTAAGTTCCTTTAAGTTTTGGGTCAACTTCAAACGACCATAACCTTCAGTACAAGATGAGTTAGGCACGCTACAAGATATCAAATGAAAGGTCTTGGAATCCTCTTTCCAAAGCCACCGAGTTTACTAAATTTCAAAGTCGTATGAGGGAGATATGCTTGTTTGAAGTTGGGTTGTGCATTTAAGGAAAGTTATCCGGATTTAAGAGGGGTATTTTAGTCGTTTCTTTACCCTATCAGATTTATTTCATTTTTAGTAATTAGATAGGGGTCTAAACTAATTTGGTTCAGTTTACACAAATCCTAACTCATTCTAGGGGTTTAGAAAAGAGTTCAACAAGAGAAAAGAGGAGAAAGGCCAAGATTTTGTCGAGTTCTTGAGGATTTGATTTGGGATTTTGCCAAGGGTTTAATCCCTAAGAGGTATGTAAGTTCACATAGCATTGGGCTCGTTCACCCACACGCCAATCATGTTTATTTCAACGAAATTCGTTCTAGAAATTTGGAAGTTTGATGATCTTGAATTGTGTTCTTGAAATTGGCTTCCGTTCTTCAGTTTGGATACAATTGTTGAGTTTTGAGGAAATCGTGTCGATTTTATAGTATTTTATGAGTAGAATCTTGTTTAGATGTGTTGGGTATCTGAACCTAAAGAGAAATTGAGAAAAGAGAATTTCATCTAGGTAAATTAGGGTGAGAAAATGAGGAAGAAAAAATCGGACAGAAAACAGGTACCAGGTCCGCGTCGCAGACATGTTCCTCGATAGTGAAATTTTTCTCTCCGCATCGCAAAGAGAACGCGGACCCCACTATTTCAAAAATTATTTCGACCAAACATTATAATTCATCTCTGCGTCACGCATTTGCTCCCTAGAGAGTGTTTTTCAACCGTTTTTCATGATTAACTATCTAAAACACTTTCCTATCACAAATAATAACCTTAAATTCATTATTAAAATTCAAGGTAGAGCTAACAGTTATGTCTTGAGAGTTCTTTCAAATATTTTTGAGAAAGTTCCTTTGAGTCTTTTTAAGGAGTCTTCTACAATTTCAAACAACTTGTTTCAAGACTCAAGCAAATGAGTATGAGAATGAGGAAATGTATTCATGAGTCTAGTTTATCATCACGAGATCCTTCATATCATGAACCATAAATCTTGAATTCATAATTCACATTCAAGAGAGAGTTAAGAGTAGAGGTCAAGAAAGTCTTTGAGTTCAATTGTGAATCCTTTGAGATTAACTATCAATTCTTTAACTAAGTTTTGAGGAAGAAAGTATGAGAATGAAAAGAGTCGTATACATGAGTTTCATATTGTTAAGTAGACCCTCAAGTTGAGTCGTTCATGCCCATAAATTCCGCATGAACTTCATAAGTTGAGCATCTTTGAGAGGATTTTTATCTTCAAGTTCTAACTCTTGCGTATTGAGTTCCTAATCCCTTTTGAGATTACATTCCTAGTATTGGGACTATTATATGTTACCCATTAAGGTCTTTGAATTGAGTTGTTCACGCCCATAATTCTGCTTGAACCCTATGTATTGAACATTCTTGAGATGCATAGTATCATGAAGTCCTTGAGTTGAGTTGTTCATGCTCATAATGAACCCTCTGAGTCGAGCATTCTAGAAAAAATTAGTGTCATTGAGTCCTTGAGTTCAGGAGTTGTTGAGTCTCAAGTATTGAGTTATGTTTATGGTTATTGAAAACCTTGAATTGAGTCGTTCACGTCCATAATTCGACGTGAACTTTATTCTAAGAAGTCTTTTACAATTTTTTTCTAAACTTGATTTGATACTTTCGCACTTGAGTTGAGAAAGATAGAGTCGAGTTCATTTTCTTTAAAATGATATATGGTAACTAAGTATTCCCAAAAGTTTTTGTTTTCACATTTAAAAGAGGAGGAAATTGAGATTTCCGAAAGAATTTTGAGCATTTTGAGTAACTTCTCTTGTTAGAGTGAGATTTTGAGTAATAATCTCAAACCATTGAAAGAGTTATGTTTTTAAACATATGAGTTGAGCATACTTTTGGGTGTAGTATTGAGCACCGATATGGGGACGAGTTCAAATAACTCAAGTCTCCATATACCATGTAGACAACATGGGTAATAAGGGTCATACTTCTTAGATGATTCCTTAGTACTTTTTAACATAGACTTGTGGATCCAATTTGTTGAGAGGTTCTATACCCTGACAAGGTATAGGACAATTTTCGCAGCGTGGGCGAGACGTTATATCATTATATAGCTCATAGTGATGGTTGTCGGTTAGAGAAACTCCCACAAATATATTTTGAATTCTTATATGCATAGACTTATATTGTATTTATATATACAAACTGAGTTATTATTGTATTCTTCAATACATTGAGTTGCTAGCTATTGTTTTAAAGTTCTCCATATATTGTATTTGTATTATTTCTATATCATTGAGTATCTTGAGTTGAGTACCTTTGAGTTGAGTTGAGTATCTAATCTTGGAGTTGAGTATCCTATTCTTGAGCTGAGTTTAGTTGAGTGAGTTTAAAAGAGGTATGTATGTTTTCTTTTTTTCAAGTTCAAGATTATGTTATGCCTTAGTATTCCCCTTACATGCTCATACATTCAACGTACTGAGCCATTTGACCTATATCGTTCCATGATGCAGATACATGTATTCAGGATCATCAATAAGATCTTCGTTAATACCTATGGAGTTCAAGTTAGCTCTGGTGAGCCTCCTTGCTTCAAGAAGATTCCATTTACTCTCAGTTTTGTCAGGATGTCGTGGGTCTTGTCCCGACTTCCATCTTTGTCATTTAGAGGTTTCGTAGATAGACAGAATTTTTTCAGAAGTCTGTTCATTTATTTTGATAAATGTTTTAAAGACTTAAGTAGCCTATTTATGAAGAGTTGAATATATTAATTTTATTTAGAGTTATCTATTCAGTATTGTTCAGATTATTTTAAAGTTAAGTAATTTAATTGAATTCAATTTTTAAGCCTTTTGTATGCTTGAGTTAGTCTTCCGCTTGTAGTCAGCCAGGATAAGGGTTCGCTTGGGGACCAACAGTGGTTCTCGAGTGTCAGCCACGTCCAGGGTGTGGGTTCGGGTCGAGACAAACTTGGTATTAGAGCTAAGAGTTCAAGTGTCTTAAGGTGTCTTTGAAGCCGTGTCAAGTAGGATCTTATTTATGAATGTGAGGGCCCCACTTCTATAAATGAGGGACTACAGATATTTAAGAAAAGTTTACCTTCTTTCATACTCTTAATCGTGCAATAGATCTAAGTCATAAAGATTTATTCATACTCGTGCATTTCTCAGATTCATTCAACTACCCCTCATACTAGAGGTGGTTGAAAAGGAAAGTAAGTCCTTTATCGATGAGTTGTTCTTAGCAAGAATTTTGAGGAAGTCATGAGACTCTAGAGGGGCATGAGAAAAGCCCATGAGAGAGTTAAGTGTTGAGTTTCAGAGGAATGCACCCATAATTATATGAATCGTATTTTGAGCTAAAAGTGAGTTGTACTCTTTTCCTTAAGCCTTGTTTCAGCTAAGATCTTTATGAGGAAGTATGTTTAGAGCTTGGGTAGTATTTTCACCTAAAGAGGTAGCATGAGTTACGAGATCCTGGGCAGTAGCAGTGAAAGAGCCCAAAGTTAGAGGAAAGTATACATAGGTTTAATAATCGAAGAAAGGGAGATAGTGATGAGACGGAGTATGTTATTATAGTCATGCACCCAGTAAGTTGTTGATGATGAGTTTTCCCTTATGGGTGGACTAAGAAGTGATGAGTTGTGAAGATCTCATGATAGAAGGTTGAGTAAGAGTTGCTAGTAAATATAAGATAGCATATATCTTTTTAACTAGAATAAAGTTGATGCCGACGTGTGATACGCTCAAATTACACCTCCCTAAAGAAGCATAAGCAATAGTTATCAAGTAAAGAACCCAGCTTGTAGGTTAAGGTCGATCCCACGAGGAATATGGTTTAGACTTAACTTTAACTAATGATTATATTTGTTTAGTAAATGTATTTCCGAAAACAAGTAATTAAGGGGGGGGGGACGGGGATGGGGAGGATTTGTGAAACAAATTCAGGAAATTATGTAAGTAATCAATGAGCAAGATTCAAACTTTAGTTGTTATCAAGATGAGAAAGAAACTAGGGCGTACATGTTCACCATAAGCTTATAACTCCGTAACCCTAGTAATCGCAATCCCTTCCTAGTGTATTACATGCAAAGTGATAAGTTTGGTATCTCTAAATCCTTGGTCCGGCATCTAGAGAATTTCACCCCGCACCTTGGTCCGGCTATGTGTGTATAATTTACTAACCCTTACCTTTACCTCATATTAGACATCACATCGATGTATGGCTTAGTTTTCACCCTCGCACCAATTGACTTTCATACCATAAGGTAAGGAAGTTAGTTTCTAAAGGGTGTGTCTATCACTTAGTTCAAGTTAATGACTCTATTGTTGAGATACCTCCTCTTCAGTCAGTTCAGTAGTAAGAGAGTTTCCAAAAGTCTTTCCAGATGATGTTCCCGAAGTCCCTCCTGAGACAAAGAGAGACTTCTATATAGACCTTCTTCGAGACACTCTTCCTATATCTATTATGTCATATAGAATGGCTCCAGCAGAGTTAAAAGAGTTGAAGGAACAATTGAAAGACCTCCTAGATAAGGGCCTTATTTGATCAAGTGTCTAACCTTGGGGCGCTCCTGCCTTTTATGTGAGGAACAAGGATGGTTCCCTTAGGATGTGTATAGATTATTGTCAGTTCAACAAGGTTTACCATAAAGTATATGTATCGTCTTCCAAGGATTGATTATCTTTTCGATCAACTATAGGGTGTCACTTGTTTCTCTAAGATAGATCTCAGATCTGGCTACCATCAGTTAAGAGTAAGGGAATGTGATATTCCAAAGACAGCTTTCGGGACCTATTATGGTCATTATGAGCTTCTGGTCATGACCTTTAGTTTAACTAATATGTCTGCAACGTTCATGGACCTTATGAATAGAGTATTCAAGCCTTATTTAGATACGTTTCTTATCGTCTTCAATGATGACATACTAATATATTCGAGGAATGAGGAAGATCATGCTAGTCATCTCAGAATAGTTCTCCAAACTTTAAAGGATAAGGAGTTGTATGGCAAGTTCTCTAAGTGTGAGTTTTGGCTTGAATATGTGGCATTCTTAGGCCACACTGAGTCTGGAGATGGAATTAAAGTTGATACTCAGAAAATAGAGGCAGTGAAAAATTAGCCTAGACCCACATCTCCAATTGATATGAGGAGTTTCTTGGGGTTGGTTGTCTATTATAGAATCTTCGTTGAGGGGTTCTCATTTATTTCATCCCCTTTGACCAAGTTAACTCAGAAAATAGTGAAGTTTCAATGGTCTAAAGCCTGTGAGAAGCTTTCAGAAATTGAAAAAAAGGTTGACTACTGCCCTAGTTTTGACCTTATCAGAAGGTATGCAAGGCTTTATTGTCTATTGTGATGCGTATAGATTTGGTGTGGGTTGTGTATTAATGCAGAATGGTAAAGTTATAACTTATGCCTCCAAACAATTGAAAGTTCGTCAGAGGAACTACCCAACCCATGATCTAGAGTTGGTTGTCGTAGTATTTGCTTTGAAAATATTGCGCCATTATCTTTATGGTGTTCATATGGATGTGTTCACCGATCACAAGAGCCTTTAGTATGTGTTTACTCAGAAATAGCTTAATCTCAGACAAATGAGGTGGCTAGAATTACTCAAGGATTATGACATGAGTATTCTTTATCACCCAGGTAAGGCTAATGTTGTTGATGATGCCTTGTGCAGGTTGTCTATGGGTAGTACAATCCATTTAGACGAAGATAAGAAAGAGCTAGCAAGAGATGTGCATAGACTTGCGCACTTAGGAGCCCGACTAATGGATTCCACAGAAGGAGGAGTTGTGGTGATGAATGGGGCTGAATCATCTTTAGTGTCTGAAGTTAAAGAGAAACAAGATCAAGAGCCAATTTTGCTTGAACTGAAGGCAAATGTTCATAAGCAAAAAGTAATAGCTTTTGAACAAGGGGATGATGGTGTATTGATGTATCAAGGTAGATTGTGTGTACCAAGGGTGGATGAAGTCCAAGAGAGGATCATAGAGGAAGTTCATAGCTCTAGATATTCCATTCATCCATGTTCCACAAAGATATATCGCGATTTGAGAGAATTCTATTGGTGGAGTAGTATGAAGAAGGACATTGCAGAGTTTGTTGTCAAGTGTCTGAATTATAAACAAGTTAAAGTAGAGCACCAAAGGCCAGGCGGTATGGCTCAGAATATAGAGCTTCCGGAATGGAAGTGGGAGATGATTAATATGGATTTCATCACAGGTTTACCAAGGTCTTGCAGGTAACAGGATTCTATTTGGGTGATTGTCGATCGAATTACAAAATCAGCCCACTTTTTGCCGGTAAATACTACCCATTCAGCCAAGGACTATGCCAAATTGTATCTTCAAGAAGTAGTTAGACTTCATGGAGTTCCGGTCTCCATTATTTCAGACAGAGGTTTTTTGGAAGTATTCCAAAAAGGCTTGGGTTCAAAGGTGAACTTAAGTACTGCCTTTCATCCTCAGACAGATGGGCAAGTAGAGAGTATTATTCAGACTTTAAAGGATATATTGAGGGCTCATGTGATTGATTTCAAAGGTAAATGGGGTGATCACCTACCTCTTATTGAGTTTTCTTACAACAATAGTTACAACTCTAGCATCCAAATGGCTCCTTATGAAGCTCTTTATGGGAAAAGATCCAGATCTCTTATTGGATGGTTTGAAGTTGGTGAAGATTGGTTGATAGGACCATATTTAGTTCATCAAGAAATGGAGAAGGTGAAAGTGATACAAGAGAGGTTGAAAATGGTGCAGAGTCGTCAAAAATCCTACACTGCTGTTAGGAGAATGGAGTTGGAGTTTGAAGTAGATGATTGGGTATACTTGAAAGTTTCACCCATGAAAGGTGTTATGAGATTTGGTTAGAAGGGGAATCTTAGTCCCCGGTATATTGGCCCTTACAAAATATCAAAAACGGTAGGTATTGTAGCTTATGAGTTGGATTTACCACTAGAGTTAGCCGTGGTTCATCTGGTATTTCACATCTCCATGTTGAAGAAGTGCATAGGCGATCCTTCATTGATCATACCAAATGAAGATATTGGGATCAAAGATTTGGAAGGGCATTTTCCTCTTTTCCTTTCCCAATTATTTTAATACATTTTCGGGAGTTTAATTGGGGTGAAATCAGATTTTGGTTAGTTTAGAAAATTGGAAATTTACGCTAGGGCTTGGATAAAGAAGAACAGATGAGAAACAAGAAGAAAAGGCAAGATTCGTCAAGATCGTACAATTTGGTAGTGGATTTCGCCAAGGATTTAGTCCTACGAGGTATGTGAGATCACATAGTGTTGGGTTAGTTCACCCACGTGCCAATCATTATTCAATTCAGCGAAGTTATATTGATTTGAAATTAAATTATATGAATTCTTGATGAAATTTCATTTGAATTCTTGTGGGTTGAGTGTCGTTGAAGTTTCTTGAGTTTGTTTCATGTTGTTGGGTGTGATTTCGAGTTGAATCTAGTATATATTGAGGGTATAATCGATTCTAAGTGTTTGGGGAAAGAACTAAGTTGAAAGAGGGGGTTTAGAATTGAAAAACGAAGGGGAAAATTTGAAGTTTTCTAGGGAGTGGTCTGGGGCGCTGCACCAGCCAGAGCGCCCCACTTCAGTGTCTGAAGTTTGGGCTCTAGGTAGATGCGCCAGCCAGAGCACCACAACTTCAGCTCTGAAGTTTGTGCTCTGGCGCCCCACGCCTCTCATAGTGCCAGGAACGCCAGTTCGTCCCATTTCTCCCCCATAATTCCGTACTAGTTCCTTAGCAACATACCTATGTTTTCTAGTTGATTACAACACTCTAAGGTACATCTAAACATCATGAAATTATCCATCAACATGAGGTCGTGAACCTTGAATCCATAATCCAATTCACGTAAAGTTAAGATCAAGTTAAGGGAAGTAAGATTCAAGTCAAGAGAAGTTCTTAGAGTCTTCCAAAAGTCTTTTCAAAATGTTTTAACTTTATTTAAAGACTGAAAGTTTAAGTTGAGTAAAGAGTAAATATTGAAGTTCATTTCTTTAAAGAGTATATGGGGACTTTGTATTCCCAAAGAGTTTAAAATGTTTTTACATTTGAACAAGGAAACCTTGATTTCGAAAGAGCCTATGGGCTAGTTTTCAGAAAAAGAGTAAATGCTTTCTAAATTAAGGAAGAGAGGAAACTTTTATTTCCAAAATAGCCTTTGAGTTAAGTTTTGAGAAATTATCTCAAATCACAGAAAGATGTATGTTTTTAAACATAAGAGATAGTATCATATTTTGGGAGTAGTATTGAGCACCGATATGGGGGAGAATTCAGACAACTCACAACCCCCTTAAATCATGTAGCCATCATGGGTAGAAAAGGGTCATACTTTTTAGATGATTCCTTAGTACTTTTTTTAGCATATACTAGTGGATTCACTTAGTAGTCAAGTTCTATACCCTTGGCAAGGTATACGATGACCCTGGCAGCGTGAGGCAAAACACTGTATCATTACAATAACTCTTACATGATAGTTGTCGGTTAAAGAAACTCCCACATAATTATTTGTATTCTTATATAGAGAGTTTAATTTTATTTTTACATACATTTTAGAGTTATATTGTTTCTTTGCATACACACAGAGTATTATTGTATTTCCAAATTCACAGAGTTGATATCCATGTTTTGAAAAGCTTTTCTTTATATTGCACTTTTTTTATACTACTTTATATTGAAATGAGTTCAGTTAAGTTGAGTTGAGTTAAGCCAGTTAAGTTCTTCAATTCCTTTCAAGCTTATGTCTTGTTTTAGAATTCCCCTCGCATACTCGTACATACAATGTAATGATGCCATTTGGCCTGAATCTTTTAATGATGTAGATACAGGTAACCAGGATTAGCATCCAGCGCATCGTTGATTCAAGTTGAACTCCAGAATTGTTAGTGAACGTCCTTGCTTCCGGAGGATCCCTTCTCCTAACATTAGTGTAGGATTTATAATTATTCTGTGCCGTTTTTAACCTCTCTTGAATAACTTTCACCTTCTCCATAGCTTGATGAACTAAATCTGGTCCTATCAACCCATATTCACATATTTCAAACCATCCAATAGGAGATTTGCTTCTTCTCCCATAAAGAGTTTCATAAGGATCCATCTGGAGCTAGAGTGGTAACTATTGTCGTAAGTGAACTCGATGATAGGTAGGTGATATTCCCAATTACACTTGAAATCGATCACACACACCCTCAACATATCCTCTAAGGTTTAAACAGTGTGCTCTGGTTGCCCATCTGTCTGAGGATGAAAGATAATACTTAAGTTCAACTTTGAACACAAGCCTTTTTGGAATGACTTCCAAAACTGTACACTGATGTTAGGAGAAGGGATCCTCCATAAGCAAGGAGGCTCACCAACAAGTCTGGAGCTCAACTAGAATCAACAATGCGCTGGATGCTGACCTGGTTACATGTATCTGCATCATTAAAAGATGCAGGCCAAATGGCATCAGTTCATTGAATGTACGAGTATGCAAGGGGATTTCTAAAATATGACATAAGCATGAAAGGAACTGAAGAACATACGTGGCTCAACAACACTCAACTTCACTGAAATCATTTAAATACAAAGAGGCATAAAACAAGTGCAATTTAAAGAAATGCTTTTCAAAACATAGATATAAATTATGTGTATTTGGAAATACAATAATACTCTCTGTGTATGCAAAGATGCAATATAACTCTGAAATGTATGTAAAAATATAATTAAACTGTGGATATAAGAATACAAATACTTCTGTGGGAGTTTCTCTAACCGACAACCAACATGTAAGAGCTATTGTGATGATACAACAGTTTGCATCACGCTACCAGGGCCGTCCTATACCTTGCCGAGAGTATAGAACCTGAGTACTTAGTGGATCCACTACTCTATGCTAAAAAAACACTAAGGAATCATCTAAAAAGTATGACCCTTTTCTACCTATTATGGTTACATGGTTTATGGGGGCTGTGAGTTGTCTGAACTCTCCCCCATATCGATTCTCAATACTACTCCCAAAATATGATACTAGCTCTTATGTTTAAAAACATACTTCTTTCTCTGATTCGAGATAATTTTCAAAACATAGCTCAAAGGCTATCTTGGAAATCAAAGATTCCTCTCTTTCTTAATTTAGAAAGCGTTTACTCTTTTCTGAAAACTAGCCCAAAGGCTCTTTGGAAATCAAGGTTTCTTTTTCTTCTTCAAATTTGAAAACATTTTAAATTCTTTAGGAATACATAGTCCCAATATACTCTTTGACGAAATGAAATTCAATGTTTACTCTTTACTGTTTACTCAACTTGAACTTTAAGTCTTTAAACAAAGTTAAAATATTTGGAAAAGACTTTTGGAAGATTCTAAGAACTTCTCTTTACTTGATTTTACTTCCCTTAACTTTGATCTTAACTTTCCTTGAATTGAATTATGGATTCAAGGTTCGTGATCTCATGTTTATGGATGATTTTCTATGTTTAGACGTACCTTAGAGTGTTGGAATATACTAGAAAACATAGGTACATTGCTAAGGAACTAGTAGAGAAAGATTGGGGAGAAATGGGAACAACTGGCGTCCCTGGCGCTCTAAGAGGCGCGGGTGCCAGAGCAAAAACTTCAGGGCTGAAGTTGTGGCGCTCTGGCTGGCGCATCGCCCTAGAGCCCAAACTTCAGACACTGAAGTGGGGCGCTTTGGCTGGCACAACGCCCCAGACCCCTACCCAGAATACTTCGACTTTTCTCCTTCATTTTTCAACTCTAAACCTCCTATTTCAACTTAGTTCTTTCCCCCAAACACTTAGAATCGATTATAGTCTCAATATATACAAGATTCAACTCGAAATCACTCAAAACAACACAAAACAAACTCAAGAAACTTGAACGACACTCAACCCACAAGAATTCAAACAACATTTCATCAAGTACTCATAGGATTTACTTTCAAATCAATATAACTTTACTGAATTGAATCATGATTGGCATGTGGGTGAACTAACCGAACCCTATGTAATCTCACATACCTTGTAGGATAAAATCATTAGCAAAATCCACAACCAAAGTGTACGATCTTGATAAATCTTGCCTTTTATTCTTCTTTCTCCAATCCCTACCGTAAATTTCCTATTTTCTAAACTGACAATATTCTGATTTAACCCCAATTAAACTCTTCATAACAGAAAGTAAGGAGATGCGCAGGAACGATCCCTAAAGCAAAGACTCGGAATGCTCCATGACTAAGGCATCTTTTCCTCGGGTTCATAGAGTCGGGTTTCCTGTTCACCCACAATGGAGCTTACTGCTCCGTAAAGAGTCAGAATTGAGGGATTTCAAACACTCTAATGGACTATAACAGCTGAGTAGTACAAGTACAATAGCCCCGAGTGACTCTTGGTTGCCTTCAGTGATAGACGCCGAAATAATATAAATAGCGAGCCAGTACTATATTTATAGATGGACTTAGAAATCTATCCGGTAAACCACTAGGGGCTCATGTAGCCCATGATGGATTAATCAAATTCCGGGGTGATTTCACGAGTAGATGGCCCGGCATTCAAGCAATCAATCATTTGCCACATCGCGTATAAGGGGAATCGAACCCCCTCTGTTGCTAGCGGGCAGATGTATAAGGTACTACTTCGATCCAACAACTTCTTAGGAGTAAGTTTTGGCTTGCCCCTCTCCTTACAGTCAAGTATACCCTTTCAAAATCTGGTTTACACTTTCCTTAATTGAACAACCAACTTCAAATGGGAATATCTCACTCATACCAATTTGGAATTGAGTAAACTTGGCGGCGTTGGAAATATGATTCCAAGATATTTCCTATGATATCTTGAAGCACACCTATTATATCCTGATCTAGGAGTTAAAGTCGTTTGAAGTTCTCCAAAATCTCAAACTTAACTTAACCAATTTTCCAGATTTTCCAAATTTTCCCAAAATGACTCTTTTTAATTCTAGTTCTTTCTAGTTACGGGGTATTACATTATCTCCCCATTGGGAACATTCGTCCGCAAATGAGATTACTCTAAATAGGCTAAAGGTGTAATGAAACGACCCCAAAAATGCCCGAAAATGTGCTTCGGAAACACCTATAATTGTAATTTCCATATATCTCACAATCCGTTTCGTTTTTCAAAAATCCGACTTCATATTATTGTTTAGGGGGTCAAATTGAGTGGGAAATGGGTCTAACCCAAATTTTAGAGCAACCGTATCAAAATCCAAAATTTCCAAGTGAAGCCTTTTTCGAGGGTCTACTTTGGAGGGTCATATCTCCTAGCACACAAATTATTTGGTGGCCAATAATATATCCATGGAAAGCCCTTTGATTTAGCTATCTAACGCACTTCGTTTCACCTCATTCGGAGTTCGAACGAAGAAGTTATGCCAATTTTCGTAAAATCTGTCCGGCAGAAAAAGACAATTTCCAGTAGCTAATTTTACTGTTCACCCGCCCCATTTTTTTTTCTAAGTGTTGGACGATTTTCTTCCAAAGGGCATATGTTATTTCCTATATAGCATTAGTTCAAATTTGATCTCTAAAACATTTCCAAAACACCTCTCCCATACTTAGACACATTTTCTCTCAAGTTCTCTCAAGAACCCTAATCCAAAACCTTCCTCAAGATTGAAGAGACTCTTGTCCCAAGTTGCAAGCTTCCATTGAAGACACTCTCAAGACCTTCATAAGAACTCAAGGTATGTGGTGTTGAACTCATGGGTCCTTCCACCCATAGTGCCTAGACTCTATTCTACTCACTAATTCATGGTTTAAGTTAAGATTCATATATTAGTCTTGTTCTTTGTAATAATTTCCTACACATTGAATTTTAAACATGAAAAGTGATTGTTTTGAGCATGTTGTGACCCTAGAACTTGAACCTAAATTTGGAATGGATGTGGAGATTTTCATGTGATATTGTGGGTGTTAAAAGGTGTTGTTGTAGGTTGTTCATTGGTTTGGCTGCATAATTACTACCCTATTTCCCATGCTCTTTGATTCCATTACATGCCTTCAAGGTGTTTGACAAAATGTCCAACTATGGAGAATTGATAAATTGATGCTTTAAAACTTGAGTTATGAGATGTATGGAACTCCAAAGATGTGTTGATGACAAACTAAGCTTGTGTATATGTTCATTCCATACGTGAGATTGCATTAGAGCCTAATGAGAATTTCCTATATAAAGTGTTGCATGACCATGCCCGGTCCGGGGGAAAAGAACCGGACAACCATGTGAGAGGTTTATATCTCACCACCTAGGATGCTTGGGGTGTGACCAACATCAACCATGTGAGAGGTTTATATCTCACCGCCTAGGATGCTTGGGGTGTGACCAACATCAACCATGTGAGAGGTTTATATCTTACCACCTAGGATGCTTGGGGTGTGACCAACATCAACCATGTGAGAGGTTTATATCTCACCACCTAGGATGCTTGGGGTGTGACCAACATCAACCATGTGAGGGGTTTATAACTTGTCACCAGGGTGTCCGGGTGTGAACGGCATCCCCCATCCTAAGTTGGGGTTATAGATTGGTTGGACCATGCATACACATATGATATCTACTATTAGTATAGATTTACTTAAACATGTTTTGACTTCACTTTGATCATGCATCCTCATATTGTTATTCATAATGCCTATGAAACTATTTCTTGTATTTCCATTGTGTCCTTGTTTATTGTTGTGTTGCACCCCGCATACTTAGTACATTCCAAGTACTAACGCATATTTTGCCTACATGATGTCACCATGTAGGGACCAGAGCTACTCTTGATCCTTCTCTCCATTCACGTGGCTAGTACGACGCTTATCCGAGTTTGTTGGTGAGTCCTCAATAATTCGAGGGCTATGTTATGTTTCTTACTCCTATGTTTTGAGACTTTAGCTTGCAATTATATTTTAACTATGAGGGGAGCCGGTAATATGTCATGGCCCCCTTTCTATCTATGTATGTAGAGGTGTGAGTTGGACAAGTATTTTGTAAACGAGCTTGACTCTTATTCTATGATGTCATTTTGAAATGGTTTGCCTTAGTCCCTATTTCCCGTTAATTAATGTTGAATGTACTTCCGCGACCGATGAAGTGTGATGACAAGTTTGAGAGGCTTGTTTGGGGTTCTTTCGGGTTACTCATTCGCCATGTCACGTCTAGGCCCTAGGCTTAGGTCGTGACAAGCTTGGTATCAGAGCACTAGGTTGTTAAATCCTCGGAGTCCAACACACCGCGTTGAGTAGAGTCCTAATCATGGTTGTGAAGCGCACCACGACTATGAATGGGAGGTTACAAAACGTTTTAGGAAAGGTTTCCCTTCTTCATGTTCTATGTCGTGCTTAGAGTGTGATAAGGTGATTCCTCCCTAACGCTTGTTCTTTGATTGCTAGATCATCATGCCAAACATGAGGGGAAGACGGGCCCGATCACCGGAAGAGCCACCCACCAATGGTGAGCTCCGTGATGCACTCACCATGCTTGCACAAGTGGTATCTAACCAAGTGCAACAAGGAGCCCAAGCTCCTCGAACTACCACCCCGGGGGAAAGGGTGAGAGATTTCATGAGGATGAACCCTCCGGTCTTCCATGGTTCAAAGGTGGATGAGGACCCGCAAGAGTTCATCGATGAGGTATGCAAAATCTTGACCATTATGGATGTTGGTGCTTGTGAGAAGGCGGAATTGGCGGCTTACCAACTCAAGGGGGTTGCTCAAATTTGGTTTGATCAATGGAAGGGTGAGAAAGGTAATGGCTATGTGGTGTTGTGGGAGGAGTTTAAAATTGCTTTCCTTAATAGGTTCTTCCCTCTTGAGCTTAGGGAGGCAAAGTTGGTGGAGTTCATGAACTTGAAGCAAGGAGCTATGAGTGTGAGGGAGTATGCCCTCAAATTTGTCCAACTCTCCAAGTATGCACCTCACTTGGTGGCCGACTCTAGGTCGAGGATGAACAAATTTGTGATGGGTGTATCCGACTTGGTTAGTGAGGAGTGTCGGTCCGCTATGCTCATTGGAGATATGGATTTGTCTCGGTTGATGACTTATGCCGAGCAAATGGAGGAGGAGAAATTGAGGAAGAGAAGGGGGCACGAGGCCAAGAGGGCCCGATTGGAGAATAGGTTCCCTAAGGGTGCTAGATTTCATCAAGGCCGAGGAAACCCTCATGTCAACCGGGGATTTGCTATCAATGTTCCTAGACCTCAAGGGGGAGGTGAAGTGGGTTCTATGGATGTATGCCCTAAGTGTGGGAGGAAGCATGGTGGTCCTTGCATGAAGGGTTCGGGTGCTTGCTTTGAATGTGGAGAAGTGGGTCATAAGAGGTTTGAATGTCCCAAGATCCGCAACAAGGTCCGAAGTGCTAACACTACTCCTTTGGGTAGAGGTGCTTCTCAAAGTGGTGCCCCAAAGAACAATCGATTTTATGCTTTGCATGGTAGACAAGGTGTTAATGAGACCCCGGATGTGGTGACCGGTATGTTGCAAATCTTTGATCTTGATGTTTATACTTTGATTGATCCGGGTGCCACCCTTTCCTTTGTTACCCCCTTAGTTGCTAGAAAATTTCATGTTGAGTCGGAATTGTTGCATGAGTCATATGAAGTATCTACTCCCATTGGTGTCTCTATTGTTGCTAGAAAAGTGTATAGAAATTGTCCGGTTTGCATATTGAATAAGTTGTTGCCTTGCGATCTTATTGAGTTGAACATGGTGGATTTTGATGTTATTCTTGGGATGGATTGGTTGCATGCATATTATGCTTCTATTGATTGTAGGACTCGTAAAGTCAAGTTTCGATTTCCTAATGAACCCGTCCTTGAGTGGGAGAGCCGGGATGTTGTGGTGAAGGGGAAATTCATTTCTTGCATTAAAGCCCATAGGTTGATTTCCAAAGGGTGCTTGTACCATATTGTGAGAGTCAATGATGTGGAGTCTAAAGTCCCTCCTATTGAGTCTATTCCGGTTGTTAATGAGTTTCTAGATGTCTTCCCAGAAGACCTTCCCGGTGTCCCTCCCGAAAGGGAGATAGATCTTGGTATAGACCTCCTTCCCGATACTCAACCTATTTCTATCCCCCCTTACCGTATGGCCCCGGCAGAGTTGAAAGAGTTGAAAGAGCAATTAAAAGATTTGTTAGAGAAGGGATTTATTAGACCTAGTCATTCTCCCTGGGGTGCTCCGGTTTTGTTTGTGAAGAAGAAAGATGGGTCTCTTAGAATGTGTATTGATTATCGACAACTTAATAGGGTCACCGTCAAGAATAGGTATCCTCTTCCAAGGATTGACGATTTATTTGACCAATTGCATGGGGCTAGTCACTTCTCTAAGATTGATCTTCGATCAGGGTATCATCAAGTGAAGGTGAGGGAGTGTGATATTCCCAAGACGGTCTTTCGTACTAGGTATGGGCACTATGAGTTTGTGGTGATGTCTTTTGGGTTGACTAATGCTCCGGCTCTCTTTATGGATTTGATGAATAGGGTTTTCAAACCCTACCTTGATTCTTTTGTGGTGGTGTTTATAGATGACATCTTGATCTATTCTAGGGGTGAGGAAGAGCACAAGGGTCACTTGAGGGTGGTACTCCAAAGATTGAGGGAAGAGAAGTTGTACGCTAAATATGAAAAGTGTGAGTTTTGGTTGAAGGAAGTTGCTTTCCTAGGCCATGTGGTGTCGGGGGATGGTATTAAGGTGGATCCTACGAAGACCGATGTTATTAGGAATTGGCCTAGACCTTTGACCCCGTCGGATATAAGGAGTTTCTTGGGTTTAGCGGGTTATTATAGGAGATTTGTAGAAGGGTTTTCTTCTCTTGCTTCTCCTATGACTAAGTTGACTCAAAAGAAGGCTAAATTTGTGTGGTCGGATGAGTGTGAGGAAAGCTTCCAAACTTTGAAAGAAAGGCTTGTGTCCGCTCCTATTTTTTCACTTCCAGATGGGTTAGAAGGCTTTGTTGTTTATTGTGATGCTTCCCATATTGGTTTGGGTTGTGTGTTGATGCAAAGTGGTAAGGTTATAGCCTATGCTTCTAGGCAACTTAAGGGTTCATGAAAAAAATTACCCAACCCATGATCTTGAATTGGCCGCCGTGGTTTTTTGCTTTAAAGATTTGGCGTCATTATTTGTATGGGGTGCATGTTGATATCTTCACCGACCATAAGAATCTCCAATATGTGTTCACACAAAAAGATCTTAACTTGAGACAAAGGAGGTGGTTAGAATTCCTTAAGGATTATGATATGAGTGTTCACTATCATCCGGGGAAAGCTAATGTGGTGGCGGATGCATTGAGTAGAGTGTCCATGGGTAGCTTGGCTCATGTGGAGGAAGGTAGTAAAGAGTTGGCTAAGGAGGTCCATCGGTTGGCCAAATTGGGAGTTAGGTTAGAAGGGGTGGATAGTGGAAGAGTAGTTGTTGTTGATGGTTCAAGGTCTTCCTTGGTTGATGAGGTGATAGTCAAGCAAGATCTTGATCCTTCTTTGGTAGAATTAAAGGCTTCGGTGAGTAGTGGTAAGGTGGAGGTTTTCTCCCAAGGGGGAGATGGTGCCCTTAGGTACCAAGGTAGATTATGTGTTCCTTGTGTGGATGGTGTGAGGGAAAGAATCCTTGATGAGGCTCATAATTCTTCTTATTCTATTCATCCGGGGTCAACAAAGATGTATAGAGACTTGAGGGATGTGTATTGGTGGGGCGGTATGAAGAAGGACATTGCAAAATTTGTTTCGGGTTGCCATAGTTGTCAACAAGTCAAGGCTGAACATCAAGGCCGGGTGGCCTAACTCAAGACATTGAGATACCTACTTGGAAGTGGGAAGAAATCAACATGGATTTTGTAGTGGGCTTACCCAAGGCTAGAAGAGGCTTTGATTCGGTTTGGGTGGTGGTTGATCGGATGACAAAGTCGGCTCATTTCCTACCGGTTAAAACTACTTACGGGGCTGAAGAGTATGCCAAGTTGTACATTCATGAATTGGTAAGTTGCATGGGATTCCTTTGTCTATCATCTCGGATCGTGGTGCCCAATTCACTTTCTCACTTTTGGAAGTCATTCCAAAGGGGTCTTGGTACAAAGGTAAAGCTTAGCACGGCCTTCCACCCTCAAACGGATGGCCAAGCCGAAAAGAACAATTCAAACCTTGGAGGATATGCTTAGAGCTTGTGTATTGGAGTTGAAAGGTAGTTGGGATGATCATCTTCCTTTGATTGAATTTGCATACAACAATAGTTATCATTCTAGTATCGGTATGGCTCCTTTTGAGGCACTTTATGTAGACGGTGTAGGTCACCGATTGGGTGGTTTGAAGTCGGAGAGGTGGCCTTGTTGGGTCCGGATCTGGTCATGGATGCTTTTGAGAAGGTAAGGATGATTAGGGAGAGGTTGAAAACAGCCCAAGTCGTCAAAGGTCTTATGCCGATGTGAGGAGACGGGATCTTGAATTCAAAGTGGGTGATTGGGTTAATTTGAAGGTTTCTCCAATGAAAGGTGTGGTTCGTTTTGGTAAGAAGGGGAAATTAAGTCCTAGGTATGTCGGTCCTTATGAGATAATAAGAAGGGTTGGTAAAATAGCCTATGAATTGGGGTTGCCCAAGGAGATGGAATTAGTTCATCCGGTATTCCATGTATCGATGTTGAGGAAATGTGTTGGTGATCCTAACGCTATTGTACCTCTTGAGGTTGTGGGTGTTGTAGAAGATAATTTGACATATGAAGAAGTCCCAGTTCAGATCTTAGATAGACAAGTTAAAAGGTTGAGGAACAAAGAAGTGGCGTCCGTTAAGGTGCTTTGGAGAAATCACAAGTGGAGAGTGCTACTTGGGAGGCCGAAGCGGACATGCAAAGACGTTATCCTTATCTATTCAACTCCACTCAAGCCTAAGGTATTAAATCAAGTCCTTTGTACTCCATCGAGTCTTACATTTCAGCCTCTGAATCATTAATGTGCATACATGTTTAAATTGATGAGTTATGGATGCTTTACACTAAGTTTTGAAATCTTGAAGTGATGTTTAAATAAAATTTTTGCATTCATGTTGGGGCTGATATGTTCTTACTAAGTCTTGCCTTGTACGTCTCTTCCACATTCGGGGACGAATGTTCCCAAGGGGGAGAATTGAAACGACCCCAAAAATGCCCGAAAATGTGCTTCGGAAACACCTATAATTGTAATTTCCATATATCTCAAAATCCGTTTCGTTTTTCGAAAATCCGACTTCATATTATTGTTTAGGGGGTCAAATTGAGTGGGAAATGGGTCTAACCCAAATTTTAGAGCAACCGTATCAAAATCCAAAATTTCCAAGTGAAGCCTTTTTCGAGGGTCTACTTTGGAGGGTCATATCTCCTAGCACACAAATTATTTGGTGGCCAATAATATATCCATGGAAAGCCCTTTGAGTTAGCTATCTAACGCACTTCGTTTCACCTCATTCGGAGTTCGAACGAAAAAGTTATGCCAATTTTCGTAAAATCTGTCCGGCAGAAAAAGACAATTTCCAGTAGCTAATTTTACTGTTCACCCGCCCCATTTTTTTTTCTAAGTGTTGGACGATTTTCTTCCAAAGGGCATATGTTATTTCCTATATAGCATTAGTTCAAATTTGATCTCTAAAGATTTCCAAAACACCTCTCCTATACTTAGACACATTTTCTCTCAAGTTCTCTCAAGAACCCTAATCCAAAACCTTCCTCAAGATTGAAGAGACTCTTGTCCCAAGTTGCAAGCTTCCATTGAAGACACTCTCAAGACCTTCATAAGAAATCAAGGTATGTGGTGTTGAACTCATGGGTCCTTCCACCCATAGTGCCTAGACTCTATTCTACTCACTAATTCATGGTTTAAGTTAAGATTCATATATTAGTCTTGTTCTTTGTAATAATTTCCTACACATTGAATTTTAAACATGAAAAGTGATTGTTTTGAGCATGTTGTGACCCTAGAACTTGAACCTAAATTTGGAATGGATGTGGAGATTTTCATGTGATATTGTGGGTGTTAAAAGGTGTTGTTGTAGGTTGTTCATTGGTTTGGCTGCATAATTACTACCCTATTTTCCATGCTCTTTGATTCCATTACATGCCTTCAAGGTGTTTGACAAAATGTCCAACTATGGAGAATTGATGAATCGATGCTTTAAAGCTTGAGTTATGAGATGTATGGAAATCCAGAGATGTGTTGATGACAAACTAAGCTTGTGTATATGTTCATTCCATACGTGAGATTGCATTAGAGCCTAATGGGAATTTCCTATATAAAGTGTTGCATGACCATGCCCGGTCCGGGGGAAAAGAACCGGACAACCATGTGAGAGGTTTATATCTCACCACCTAGGATGCTTGGGGTGTGACCAACATCAACCATGTGAGAGGTTTATATCTCACCACCTAGGATGCTTGG
>NW_026019974.1:906745-1074717 GCF_900185275.1 Solanum verrucosum
TATCAGATATACATGCTCCAGTTTTATGCACATATGCCTATAATTTTCCAGCCCTAAAACCTATTTTGAGTTTTTTTGAGAAAGTTAGATGAGTTTTGAGAAAAAGCTGTCTTAATACATGATTAGTATGACAATTGAGTAGGTCATCAATGTATGGATAGTATTGGTACTATATATTTACCATCATGGGTTTTGGCAGATGACTTCCCAAGTCATCAATGATCAGAGTATTTTTTTCTAAAAAGAGTTTTCAAGTATGAGTATTTACATGTCAGTATTTTAAGCTATTCAGTATCTCAGTCATAATATATTCAGTTATACTGCGTCGATGAATGCATCAATTTATCAATTAATTGTTGCATTCTCAGTTTGCATGTTCAGTTTCGAGCTATCAGTATTTACAAAATTCAGTCATAACCAGTTAACCACTTAATTATTGGGAGTAGCATAATACCGAGTTGGACTAGGGTTTCAGCGTACCCATATAGTCCAGAACTACGAGCCACGTAGGTGTAAGTCCCTCTGTGGGCAACATCAGTTTAGTGATCACGTCAGCATGCATCTATACCTCTGCAGGGTATATGGGTCTCTCGATTCGGCTATACATCGGATCTCACATTTAGCTCATGTGGTTTTTGTCGGTTTATTAGTAGCTCCCAAGTTCAGTCAGACTCTATTGCATTGACCATATTTCAGTTCAGTCAGTATCAGTCTTCAGCATGTTTATAAATTTGGTTCATTGCATTCAGTTAGCTCAGTATTCAATTTTTCAGTATCCTATATCATGTTCAGATTATATCATTGCAGTGGTATGCTTGTTCAGTTATGTGTTATTTCAGCTTTAACTCTATTCGAATGCTCAGTACCTTTCAAGTACTGACGCATACGTGCGCTACATCTTCTCTGATTTTGTAGGTTCAGGTTCTCAGCATCCAGATCACGCTTAGATCGGTTCCCGATCTCCAGTTCAGCAGAATCAGTGGTGAGTCCTCATTCTCCGAGGACAATAGTCATAAGTTTCTTTTCAGTATTCTTAGTCTTTAGTTTCAGTTTTGCTAGATCTAGTTGGGGCATGTCCCAACATTCTAGTAAGTTTAGAGGCTTATTTCAGACATAGTTAGATTCAGCTTAGTATTTTGAGTTTGATATTTCTTTTGTATTAAACTCTCAGATTTGATATATTCAGCTATAGTATATGGGTATTCCCCATCTTTTCAGATTTATTTATGAATTAGCTTCCGCATTAGTTTATTATCTTTAGTATGCTCATGATCATGCCAGCAAGTTTAACTTGGGATCACTTGTGGTCCTAGGTCCCGTGTCCGCGTCTTGGGGGTAGTTCGGGGCGTGACATCTTGTTTGACTTTAGTTTCGATGCCTTGTGTGATTAGCTTACTGTGAACCTTGCATGATAACACCTAGAATTTTCCCCGTTGGTCCGGTCGACTAAGTAAAGCTATCTCTTGATATGATCTTAGGCAACTTCGAAGAGTGTGAGCCAATTTGACATATACCTCTTTTGTGGCCTACCTTGTGAGTGTGTGAACCTCTCTTGATCACCCCTTGAACCTTACCTTTCTTTGGAAGAAACTTGATGGCAACATGACATTTCTTGACCCATTACCCTTAATCCTCGTGAATTGTGGTTGATTGAATAGCCAACTTAGGCCAAAAGCCTAAGTTGCGGGTGTGGTGAAAAGAAAAGGGAAATTCAAAAAGTGCAAATGAAGTCCCCTTTAACTCATGGTGTTGAGAAAAATGGAACCCCTCCCTACAAAAAAAAGAGAGAAAAGAAAAAAAAAGAATGAAAAATAAGAAGTTGTGGAATAAAGTTGAAAAAATACAAAAGAAATGGGGTTCCCGAACAATCCATGGAGAGTGAATAATGGGATGACTTATGAGCACTAACGAAAATGATGAAAGAAGAGGAAAAAAAGTGTTGTTAGCACCACATTTCATGAGGATAAAAGTCACTGAGCATAAATGACTATACCTGTGCACTCAGCCCCATTACAAGCCTCGTAAAGACCTTTTTTGAACTTGAGTGAGCTGAAACACATGTCGATTGGAAAATACGGGCAAACCTATGGGTGAAAGCATGCATAATGTTCTTCTTTTTTAGTGTGAGAGTTGCATTTGAATTACGGAACTTTAAATGATTAAACCATTCTGTGTAAGTATAGAATCATCCTTTGTGTGAGGGCATTCAAATACTTTTGTTGAGCTTGAACTTGCATTTGAAGCAAGTATTGTGAGCGTGAGAATCTTTGGTAATTGTGTGTCACAACTTGAATCTTTGGGTACACAGTTGATCCTGACATGAGTAAATTGAGTCTTGTTGTGTACATTCATGATCGAGTCTTGTGTAGCACTGTTTGAGACATCTTTTTTGAATTGCTGAACTTGAGTTTTGCTTGAGGACAAACAAAAGTTTAAGTTTGGGGTGTTGATGAGTCCACAAATTGGACTCATTTAGGGCTATATTTTGATAGAATTAGTGTCCTCAAATGCATATTTTGTCTCAATATCTGATGAAAACCCTTAAGTTTCAGGTATTTAGAGTTTGAGGCAAAGCACGGACACTACTTGGCAAGAAGGAACAAAAACGGCTGAAAAGAACGAAGAAATGAAGGCCAGAGGATCGCCGAGCCCAGTTGGCGAGTCGCCGATCGGCCTGGAGATCGCCTTTTGTTCTAGTGTGATAAGCCCTGAAGGGAAAGATCAAGTTGGCAATAAAATGGAGTAGTTGGCGTGTCGCTGAGTAGTTTCGCGAAGCAGTACCATATCTCCCAATGACTCAAAGCGCGAAGTGGCTAAAGGCTAAAGCAAGAAGGCGATAAAATCGACTAAAAGGTGGATCGCCAAGTGTATCGGCGATCCCGACTAACTGCGCCGAGTGATTTGCTGCAACACAAATTTTTCAAACACTATAAATACTTGTTTAAATTTCTAGCTTACTATCATATCACTATTATTATTATTATTATTATTATTATTATTATTATTATAACTTTTTATAGTTTTTGAGAGAGTCTAAGTTTTAGAGGGTTTTGGAGACTTTGTTCTAAGACCTTGAAGATTCAAAGCGTTTCAACTCTAAGAAATTAGACTTGGGTCTTGAAGATTCTTCACTCTTGACGTGTTTTAAGACTTAACTCTTTATACCAGTTGATGGAAACTGATATTGGTATAAATTTTTACCTCTTTTACATGCCTAGCTAAAACCCCAATTCTTGGGGTGTGATTTTGTTAATAGAAGTTAGATTACCTGTTGGGTTTTGCTTGTTGATGGTTTATTTATTGTTTAAATTTGATTTCATTTAGTAGTTGTGTATGAACTTAATGGGATTGTAGTTGCAAATACGATTTCATCTTAGTGCTTTTGGCTTGCTCGAGAGAGAGGTCGTAAAGCTAAGACTACTAAATTGATAGCCGGTGGTATTGGGTCGACATGGGTTCAGCTCGAGAGAGTGAACCCTAGTCCTTTTCCCACAGATTTAGCTCGAGAGAGTGAATGGGCTAAGGCGGAGGCTGTGCTTAATGCGACAACTCGGTGTTCGAGAGAAACTGAGTTGATTCGAGGTAAATTGCTCGAGAGAGAATTTACCCCCACTATAGTTTAGCCTAGTAAAAAATACTCAACAATTTACTATCAAAAGCATGTACTCGATAATTTAGTCTATCCCGTATTCCTATCACATCCCAAGAATCCCGTCTCTCTATCTCGTTTTCATATATTTTTTTGTTGTTTTTAGTTGTTAATTACTACAAAACCCCCTATTGATAATTGACGCTTGTGTCACCACCTTTGATTTAGTATGTTTTTATTCAATAATGTTTTTAGCTATGACTAACTAGAACTAGATTTTAATTTTCTATTAATTCTCAAAACCACTCCCTGTGGGAACGATCCTAACCCTTGGTTGGGTTATATAACTAGACACGATCGTATGGCACTTGAACCAAACTAGTGTCAGTTGATTACGTCCTTAAAACATCACCTTACTCATGACTATGCATGTAATGTCCATGATTATGATGATTTTATTGTGTTGATTGAAAGGTGATTCTCATAAAAACACATGATCATAATGTGCAGTTTTCCTCACATATTAATGATGATTCTAAGGTTGAAAGTCCATTCTCACCTATTTGAATCTATGAGCTATTTTATGAGGGTAAGATACTTCTTCATGCATGTAAATGTAATTCAAGACTAAACATGAAATTTTGGGGAAATAAAGCTTAGCACCGAGTGGATCTGGAATATGAGGTAGGGGCTCTCCCATCAATTCAAAAGGCCAGGTCATCTAAAGTAGTCTCATGAGATGGAATCTCCCCCGTCAATTCAATAGGTTTGGGGTTTCTAGAAGCAATCTCCCTATCCCATAACTATGTGCCTACATAGGTCTTTAGCTAGTGGATGCACCTCAAAGCTAATACATTTAGTTCTACCTTAGGAAAATAGGACATCTCTTTTCGGTGTAAGACATGACACCGGATTCCATGTAGCTCACATGGTGTATGTTGGTTAAGGTTATTTTCCTTACATTACAAGATTATTAATTATGAAAAGAGCATGAACATGAACTATACTTATGACTTCTCAAGGAGTTCTACTTAGTGTGAGTGGGGGTATGGGACTTCACTTATGCATTGCACAAGTAGGCTTTGGAAAGGGGTTGTGGTGGGGTTTTCTTATGCTATGAAAATATATGAATTTATGCATGTATGATATGGATTGTGTCTATGAGAGGATTTCCTTGTCACAAGTTAATGTACATGAATGTTTCCTTGTTTATAAATATTGGCTATGAATGAGGTCAAGGTATGATATGTATGATTATGGTGGCCTAAAAGTGATACTTAGCACTAGATAGGATTATAGGATCTTATCTATGCATTGCACAAGTATAGGTTAGGGTTGCTTATGAATTGGTTTGACTTATGTATCTACACTATTGTGTATAATGATTCTTAAAGTGATAAAATGCATGGTTTCAACTAAATTGTCCCTTTATGCTTGTTTTAAGAATTTTATTGCATGGCTTCCATACTTAGTTCAATTTTGTGCTAACCCATATTTTTTATATTTTTCTATAAGTGTAGGGCCCTATTGTTGAGGTGTTCTTCCTTCTTGATCAAAGCTTAGATCGACTATTCTCCAAGCTTTTGGTGAGTCCTCATGGTTCGAGGACAAGAGTTATTCATTTCTAGTTCCTTCTTACTTTCTCTTTGAGACTATGTTGTAAAGGGTTGTGACCCTTATTGAAATTCGATTGTATTAGATGGTTAATGAGATAATGTGTAGACTTCTAATTGATTTTATGAAAAGACTTCAATTGTAAAAAGTTTTAAATCCGCATCATTTCTACTACTCCTGTTTATGATATGTTAAGGGCTTGTATAAGCCCCTTTCGAGGTCGAGTACGCCATGTTACAACTAGGGGGTATCCCTGTGATAAACTTGGTAATCAGAGCATAAGGTTTAAAATGATTCTACGATGATGTCTCATAAACCACTTCTAGTAGAGTCATGTTCATGAGTGTGAAGTGCACCACATTTATGAATAAGAGGCTAAAGATGCTTAGGAAATTTTACTTATTTCATTACTCTTTAGTCGTGCCTTAGAGTTTTAAATCTATAAAGTCCTTTTCCTAACCCTTCTGTTGTGTCTTTAGGATTTGACTACAAGAAGGGCGAACATAAGAAGGATGGAAGAGGAGAATGTGAATGAGGGATTTCCTCCCAAAGGTCCTGAAGTTCCTCAAGGTAATCAAGTTCCTCCTTAAGGGAAACAAGCTCCAGCTTATCCTGTGGCTGAGAATGTGACCCAAGCGGAATTTAGATCTACTATGCAAATGATAACTCAAGCCATGATGGCACAAGCTCAAGCCGTGACAACTAAAGCCGAAGATATGACAGCTCAAGCCAATTGGGATGTTGGGCCCCATGTTAACCCTAATGTGAAATACGCGGCTTCTAGGTTGAGAGATTTTTATAAGAATGAACCCTCTCGTGTTTTTTGGTTCCAAAGTGGGAGAGAATCATCAAGAATTTATGGAAGAGGTTTACAAGATAGTTGATGCCATGGGGGTGACTTCGGTAGAGAAAGTGGAGCTATCCGCTTACCAATTGAAGGGTGTGACTCAAGTGTGGTATACTCAATGGAAGAGGAATAGTCCGGCAGAAGTGGGACCCATAAATTGGGAGTTGTTGAAGAAAACATTCCTTGATAGGTTCTTTCCCCGAGAGAAGAGGAAAGCCAAGGTGGAAGAATTTATTAAACTTCTTCAAGGAGGTATGAGTGTTCAAGAATATTCCCTAAAGTTTACCGAATTGTCCAAGTATGCTCCGGCTAAGATGGCGGACCCTAGGTATGAGATGAATAGGTATGTCACGAGTGTGCATAGATTGGTAAGAAAAGAGTGCCGTTCGGCAATGCTTCATGATAATATGGATATTTCCTGTCTCATGGTATATGCTCAACAATTGGAGGATGAGAAACTCCAAGACAAGAATAGGGAGGTGAAGAGACCTAGAACTGGTGAAAGAAATTTCTCCAGTGCTAAGTCCGACGGCCAAGGTCGGCAAAGGTTCTCCTACCAAGGCTCCTCTAGTTCTCCAAGGGTAAACAAAGATATGGTGTCTAACCCTAAGCCTGAAGTAGGCAATATTGGTGGATTTTCCATTGCTAGGCCTATATGTGCTAAGTGCGGTAATAAGCATGATGGTAAATGACTTGCCGTCATGAGTGTTTCCTATGGCTGTGGTAAGAGTGGTCATCAAATAAAGAATTGCCCAACACTTGCGGCCAAGGGGAGAGAATATAACCAAACTCCTCCTAGCAGTTCAAATTCCGATGCTCCTAAGAAAAACCACTTCTATGCTCTTTAATCCGGAGGTGATCAAGAGAGCTCCCTGGATGTAATGACCGGTATGTTACAAGTCTTTTCTATTGATGTATATGCATTGTTAGATCCCGGTGCTACCTTGTCCTTTGTGACACCTTTTGTGGACATGAAATTAGAAATACTCCCCGTAGTGTTAATAGAGCCTTTTTTGGTTTCTACCCCAGTTGGTGACTCAATGGTGGCAAAAAGATTCTATAGGAGTTAGACATGTTAGATTTTGATGTGATTTTGGGTATGGACTGGTTGCATGCATGTTATGCTTCTATTGATTGTAGGACTTAGGTAGTAAAGTTTCAATTCCCAATTGAGTCTATTCTAGAGTGGAAGGGGGGAAACTCTATCCCTAGAGGTAAATTTGTCTCTTCTCTCAAAGCTAGGAAAATGATCTCTAAAGGGTGTATTTACCATCTTGTTAGGGTTATGGATGTTGAGTCTGAAACCCCTTTTCTAGAGTTGGTATACTAAATGAGTTTCTGAAAGTTTTTCCCGATGATTTGCCCGGTATTCCTCCCGAGTGGGAAATATACTTTGGTATTGATCTCCTACCGGATACGTGACCTATCTCTATTACTCTTTATAGAATGGCTCCGGCCGAGTTAAATGAGTTAAAGGAGCAATTAAAGGATTTACTAGACAAGGGTTTTATTCAACCAAGTATCTCTCCATGGGGTTCTTCGGTATTGTTTGTTAGAAAGAAGGATGGTCCCTTAGAATGTGTATTGACTATTGCCAATTGAAAAAGGTGACCATAAAGAATAAATATCCCCTTCCTAGAATTGACAACTTGTTTGACCAACTTCAAGGGGCTAGTTACTTTTCCAAGATTGATCTACGTTCGGGCTATCACCAACTAAGGGTGAGTGGGGTTGACATTCCCAAGACGACTTTCCAAACAAGATATGGTCACTATGACTTCCTAGTAATGTCCTTTGGTCTAACTAATTCCCCGGCGGCATTTATGGACCTTATGAATAGAGTGTTTAGACACTACCTTGATATGTTAGTGATCACATGTATTGATGATATTTTGATCTATTTAAGGAGTGAAAATGAGAATATGAATCATTTAAGGATTGTATTGCAAGTTATTAAAGACCACCAATTGTAGGCAATGTTTAGTAAGTGTGAGTTTTGGCTAAGGTCTGTGGCCTTTCTTGGTCATATTGTGTCGAGCAAGGTTATTGAGGTAGGTCCTAAGAAGACGGATGCGGTCAAGGGTTGCCCTAGACCTCTAATTCCTACCGATATTAAAAGTTTTTTGGGTTTTGCCAGTTACTATAGGAGGTTTGTTGAGGTTTTTTCCTCCATTGCTTCTCCGTTGATGGCTTTGACTCAAAAGAAAGCTAAGTTTGTGTGGTTGGAGGCTTGTGATAAAAGCTTCCAAGGGTTGGAAGATAGACTTACTTCCGTTTTGGTGTTGACCTTATCGGACGGTACCGATGGCTTTGTTGTGTATTGTGACACCTCTTGTGTTGGTTTAGGATGTGTCCTTATGCAACTTGGTAAAGTCATTGTCTATGATTCAAGGCAACTCAAGGTCCATGAAAAGAATTATCCAACCCATAAACTCGAATTAGCGGGCGGTGGTATTTGCCTTTAAAATATGGAGACATTATCTATATGGGGTGCATGTTGATGTGTTCACCGATCACAAGAGTCTTTAATATGTGTTTAGCCAAAACAACTTGAATCTCCGACAAAGAAGGTGGTTAGAACTTTTGAAGGATTATGACATGAGCAACCTTTACCACCCCGACAAAGCGAAAGTAGTTGCGGACGCCCTTAGTACATTGTCTATGGGTAGTGTGACTCATGTAGAGGATGAAAATAAAAAGTTGGTTCGTGATGTGCATAGGTTGGCCCGACTAGGTGTTCAACTAGTGGATTCCACCAAGGGTGGTGTCATGGTCCATAATGGTTCCAAATCATCCTTTGTGATGGACGTGAAGTCTAAACAAGTCTTTGATCCTATATTAGTTCAGTTGAAAGAATCGGTACTCAACAAGTCCGTTGAGGCTTTCTCCCAAGGGGGAGATAGATGGGGTGCATAGATACCAAGGTCGGTTATGTGTTACGGAAGTTGTTGTCTTGAGAGAGCAAATTCTAGAAGAAGCTCATGGTTCGCGATATTCTATTCATTTTAGAGCCACTAAGATGTACCGTGATCTATGAGAAGTCCATTGGTGGAATGGTATGAAGAATGATATATCGGGTTTCGTAGCCAACTGTTAGAATCGTCAACAAGTGAAGGCCGATCATCAAAAGCCGGGATGCTTGTCCCAAGATATAGATATTCCCACTTGGAAGTGGGAGGATGTGAATATGGATTTTATTGTGGGTTTGCATCGTACTCGAAGGCAACATGATTCTATTTGGGTCATTGTGGATAGAATGACCAAATCCGCCCACTTTATTCCCATCAAGGTTTCCTTTTCGGAGGAAGACTATGCCAAAATGTACATTAATGAGATAGTGAAATTGCATAGGGTTCCCTTATCTATTATTTCGGATCGTGGTACTCAATTTACTTCACACTTTTGGAAGGCATTCCAAAAAGGGCTTGGTACTAAGGTCTAGCTTAGCACGACTTCTCACCCTCAAATGGATGGTCAAGCGGAGCGCACCATCCAAACCTTAGAGGATATGTTAAGGGCATGTGTTATAGACTTCAGGGGTAATTGAGATGACCAACTACCGTTAATAGAGTTTGCCTACACTAATAGTTACCTCTCAAGCATTACCATGGCTCCTTTTGAAGCCTTGTATGGTAGGAGATGTAGATCTCCGGTTGGTTGGTTTGAAGTAGGTGAAAATGCTCAAATTGGTCCCGAACTAGTTTATGAGGCCATTGAGAAAGTCCGACTCATTAAGAAGAGGTTGAGGACGGCCCAAAGTCGGCAATAGTCTTATGCCGATGTTAGAAGGAGGGATCTAGAATTTAAAGTCAATGAATGGGTCTATTTGAAAATCTCACCTATGAAAGGTGTGATGAGGTTTGGCAAGAAAGGGAAACTTAGTCCCCGGTATGTAGGCCCATACCAAATTTTGAAGCGTGTTGGGAAAGTTGCCTATGAGTTAGGCTTGCCAAATCAGCTGGCCCCGGTTCACCCAGTATTTCATGTTGCTATGCTTAAGAATTGTATTTGTGATCCGTTATCCATCATTCCCTTAGAAGGGTTGGGAGTTGATGAGAGCCTTTCTTATGAAGAGGTTCCGGTAGAAATATTAAACCGGCAAGTTAAAATGTTGATAAACAAGGAAATAGATTCCGTGAAAGTTTTATGGAGGAATCATTTATTTGTGGGTTCTACGTGGGAGGCCGAGGCCGATATGAAGTCCCGCAATCCTCATGTTTTTCCTTCTACTCCTATCAAAGCGTGAGGTAAGTAATTCCTCTTGAGTGTGGTGTTTTGGGAGTCATGTGTGCTATAGCTTGATAGTAGGGTTAGAGCCTTGAAAACACTTTCCCGTTCCTTAAAAATCATGTATTCGTGTTAGAACGTCAAGGCCTAAACCACAAGGACCAACCTTGGGTCCTTGAGGAAAAGACATACAGGGCTGCTAGGTAGTGACCCACGAAAGGAACCCACGCCTCGTGGATCAACCCACACCCCGTAGGGGGCAGGATGGGTGAGGCGTTTTTGGACTCTACCTAAGGCAGTAGCCCCGAGCAGGACCCATGCCTCATGGATGGGTCCACGCCATGTGGCTTGCATCCATAGGACAAGACCCTCAAATTCAGGTCATAGTCCCTCGACGAACGTTTGACCAGAATGGGCCGTGGGCCCATTCACGGTCCGTTAGGTGAGGAGATCGTGGGTCACACCTGGAAGGTGGTTTTAGGGAGTTAGTTGAGGGGTAGTTTTGGGTTTTATTATTTAATTAACCATTAAGTGACGTCGTTTTGTATTATTTTAGACCAAGTATATAAGTGTCTAAAGCCCCTAAAATTTTGTCTTCAAAATCATAACTACCAAAGTTCCCAAATCAAAACCTCTCTAATATTTCTCTCACTAAAACCTCCATTGAAGAAAAAGAAGAAGAAGAAGAAGTCAAGGTCTAGGGTTCAAGGAATGATATTTCCACTCAATTTCATGAGAAAACCATCATAAGGTATGGTGACTTTTCATCTATGGGTAGCTTTCACCCATAGAGTCCCTTCAGAACTTGATTTCAAAGCTTCTAATTTTCCCAAAAGCCTGGGTTTCAATTCAAGTCATGGGTTCTTTTTCAAAACGTTTTCAAATGTTGATTTATGATGGATCATGATTGAATTGATGATTTATTATTGATTTATGATGAAATCCCCCAAGAACCCATGAATCCCCCATATTACTAAATTTTTTATGATGTGGGTTGATTGATTATAGAAGCAAGTCAATTGGTTATGTCTATATTGATTGAGTTTATTGAATTATGATATTTTCCATATCTAATGTAGCAATTCTAGATGTTTGGATTAAATGTGATTCATGGTCCTTGAAGGGCAAATTATGAGGGTTTGTACATGTTTATGAAAATTGTGTATGAGCTTATGATTCACTTAGAAAGTGAATATTCTATGACTATGGTGTAATTGTGGTATTGTTGAAAGATCATTCTCCCTATACCCTTACACATGACTATGCATGTAATGTCCATGATTATGATGATATTGTTGTGTTGATTGAAAGGTGATTTTCATGAAAACACATGATCATAATGTGAAAGTTTTCCTTACATATTAATGATGATTCTAAGGTTGAAAGTTCATTCTCACCTATTTGAATCTATGAGCTATTTTATGAGTTGTGTTTAATGAAGGGTACAATACTCCTTCATGCATGTAAATTCAATTCAAGAATAAACATGAAATTTAGGGAAATAATGCTTAGCACCGAGTGGATATGGAATATGAGGTGGAGGCCCTCCTATCAATTCAAAAGGCCGGGTCATCTAAAGTAGTCTCATGAGATTGAAGCTCCCCCATCAGTTTAACAGGTTTGGGGTTTCTAGAAGCAATCTCCCTATCCCATAACTATGTGCCCACATAGGTCTTTAGCTAGTGGATCCACCTAAAAGCTAATATAGTTAGTTCTACCTTAGGCAAGTAGGACATCTCTTTTCGGTGTGGGACATGACACCGGATTCCATGTAGCTCAGATGGTCTAGTCGGTTAAGGATATTTTCCCTACATTACAAGATTATTAATTATGACAAGAACATGAACATAAATTATATTTATGACTTCTCAAGGATTTCTACTTAGTGTTAGTGGGGGTATGGGAATTCACTTATCCATTGCACAATTAGGCTTTGGAAAAGGGTTGTGGTGTGATTTTCTTATGCTATGAAGATATATGAATTTATGCATGTATGATATGGATTGTGGCTATGACAGGCTTTCCTTGTCACAAGTTAATGAACATGAATATTTCCTTGTTTATGAGTATTGGCTATGGATGAGGTCAAGGTATGATATGTATGATTATGGTGGCCTAAAAGTGATACTTAGTATTAGATAGGATTATGGGATATTATCTATGCATTGCACAAGTATAGCTTATGATTGCTTATGAATTGGTTTGACTCATGTATTTACACTATTGTGCATAATGATTCTTAAAGTGATAAAATGCATAGTTTCAACTAAATTGTCCCTTTTTGCATGTTTTAAGGATTTCAGTGCATGGCTTCCATACTTAGTGTAATTTTGTGCTAACCCATATTTTTTACATTTTTCTATAAGTGTAGGGCCCGATTGTTGAGCTGTGCTTCCTTCCTGATCAAAGCTTGGATCGACTATTCTTCACGCTTTTGGTTAGGCCTCATGGTTCGAGGACAAGAGTTATTCATTTCTAGTTTCTTCTTACTTTCTCTTTGAGACGTTGTAAAGGGCTGTGACCCTTACTGATATTAGATTGTATTAGATGGTTAATGAGATAATGTCTGGACTTCTATTCGATTTTATGAAAAGGCTTCGATTGTAAAAAGTTTTAATTCCTCATCATTTCTACTACTTATGTTTATGATATGATAAGGGCTTGTATAAGACCCCTTTGGGGACGAGTACGTCGTGTTACATCTAGGGGGTACCCCTGGGTCGTGACAGTAGGTTGCCCCCTTTGCCTAGAAACGTAATCTTTATACGTGGCAATTGTTTTCCCCATTTATTAGTTGCATTTGAAGCTAGTTTTTAAAGATATAAATTTGTAGTTATTGGTGTTTCTTCATGTTTTACACTTGGTTAACTAAGGTAATCATCTTGGAAATTTTTTATGATTGTTTTAATGAAGTTCTACAAATGTTTCGTCAAGTTGAGGCAATATGACAAATCTGCCAATTTAAGCTCAATTATGAATTATTTATCGGTGTGTACCAGATGTATATATATAGTGTTTGCGAAACTTAGGATATAAGGAACAATTTTCATGAAGAAACTACGTCCATTTGAGTGTTAATTGGAAATGTATGTCTAGGCTAAGCTCCGTCCCTAATTTTAGCTCCACTCTTGGGAAATTCCTAAAACGTCGAATGTGATATTTTGCTATTTTCTTGATAGAAAGACCTTCCGTGAAAGGCATTGGGATCTCGGCTGAATTATTTTCGTGATTAATTTATTTTGATATCCACTCGCTTGGATAAATAGAGTATTCGACATCTACATGTTGTTTTATCGGTTTCCTTGATTATATGTCCGCATATATGAATTCCTATTCTTCTTTGGGTGATGTGACTTAAAATATCACGGGAGACCCTTATTACTTGTAACCAGCCCTTCTTACCCGCTAAATTTATTATAAAAAATCTTTAATTTAACTCACGATCTTCAAAACTCTCGAATACAACTTAGATGTTTAAAACTATTAGAACACTATGTTTTTGAAATACTTTTTTTATAAATTATGTAGGAACCAAGTTAGTAACTAAGTAAATCACCTTAAACTTGTTATGAATATTTTCAAGGTTAGACTATCGTTCTAAAATTCGAGTAAACTTTTCAAGCTTATTTGGAAGAACATATGAGGTTCCATGAGATGGTTACATGTTAAACAAAAGTGATTATGGGGTTATGAGAAAAAGACTACAAACGGGCCAAGATTGACAACATGACAACTATAACATATATGTGTTATAAATCCATGACATGACATGCTATGCATTCTACTCCCGAGCTATAATCGGGAGGTATGGGTCCTATTGCCTATATTTATACATATGAGACACCCATGTTGGTGTATATGATGACGGTTAGCTACTGGGAAGTACCACCATTGCTAGCATTTGGTTGGGTATATCATGCATTTGCATCTATATATATGTATTCACGACATACGATTATACGAGCATACCATGCATTATTAAATAGTAGGAGGCCAAATGTCAGCCAGAGAGATTATTTGAGTTTCAGTTTCATGTGGTATCTCTATTACCCTTTTTCAGTAACTATTTATGATTTTACTTTCCGCTTTACAAACTAGTACATTTTTATTCTTACTGACATCCCATTGCTTGGGGACACTGCTTTTTGTTTCATGCGAGCAGGTTCAGGAAGGGATTCTGATCGACCCACCTGGTAGGATTCAGGTTCAACTGTGAGTTGGTAAGCTATCTTATCGTGGGGCTATCAAAGGAGGTTTACTATGTTTCAATCTCCAGCCTATAGAATTGGCATGTATATATATGTGTAAGTAGGTATGTCTTTAGTTGTGGCCTCGCCGGTGATATACAGTTATTTTACGGTATTTTTGATGCGTTTCACTTAGAGTTTGTGTGTGTTTTGGGCTATTTTGTTATTAGGAATAATGTTTTATGTGTAATTTTGTAGGAAATAGGCTTTGATGTGGTTGATGAAGATGCGAGCTGAAAAGTGCAGAAGTGACCACCAACGAAGCCACCCACGGACCGTAGGTCAAACGACGCGCCGTCGATGGGCAGTCGTAGGTCCTGGTTTGGGAGTTGAAGTTCTAGTACTCAGTCCACGGAGTGCCAGGATGGACGGTAGTCCAATCCATAGAACCTAGGTGATGCATCGTAGGTGGAACATCAGAGAAGTCTAACCAAGTGTGGAACCACAGAGAAGTCGACGTACCATAGGTTGACCCACGATCCATCCTTCACATTCGTCAATGATGATCTGGGAGTTGAAGGTTCCAATACCTAATGAATTTTCTAAGTTTCAGGCCACAGAGGGTGACCTATGGACCGTAGGTCGACCCACGATCCATAGGTCGTGCCGTCAACAAAAGTCGCGTTCCAATATTTTATTTCCTTATTTTGTTTCCTATTTTATTTAGGATTTGTTTTCTATAAATAGGAGTTATAAACCTCGTTTTTAGGGGTTAGACATTATTGTATATTTCTAAGTTTTGTTCTTTGAGAATTAATTTGCAAACTCTTAGCAGTTAACTCTCTGAATTTCGTTTTATATAATTTTCACTTTGAAATTCAATTGAAGATTTTGGGTTTCATCAATTATACTTGTAAGTTCGTGAATTCTTCTTATCTTATTATGAATTGTGAACTCTCAAGCATGAGTAGCTAAATTCACAATTAGAGTTGTGGCTAGTTGTGGGAACCATGAACAATTAACAAAGTATGAATAATAATTAAGTAATTCTTGAATAGTGTTTATGCATGTATTGTTAATTCTTTAGTTTAGAAGTCTTTTAAATGGTGGCCAATGTTAGAACTCACCTCGTTTCTACTTGTCCGACCAAGGAGGTAGTGAATGAGAAAATAATTAACAACATAGATTTAGTGGATGCTATTTAATAGTTTAATGTCAATTGGAGTGAGGGTGAAAACTAAGTCATACATTGATGTGATAACTAATCTAGGGTAAAGGTAATGGTTAGTCAAGCATACACCCGTAGCCGGACCAATGTGCGTGGTGAAATTTCCTACTTAGAGGACCAATCACTTAGGGATACCTAACTTACCAACTTTGCATGTAAAACACTAGGAAATGATTACTATTATTAGGATTACTGCGTTAAGAGCTTGTGGGGAACACATATACCCTAGTTTCTTTCTCATATTGATAACACAAAGTTTGAATCTTGTTTACTTGTTATTTAATCAACAATTTGTTACTTACTTACAAAATCCCCCCTTTTGTTTACTTGTGACGGAAATAGTTTGACTTAATAGATATAATAGTGAGTTATTGTCTCCAGTTTAGCTATTGTCTAAGAAATATTTTAGTTTTTTTCTGGGTCTGAGTCTTGTTCTAAAATTCTTCCATGAGTATTAATGCCTTGTTTTGGTATTAGCTAGTGTTCCATAGGTACCATTGCCCCGAAACAAGCTCCTACCTACGCAAGAGGGGGCAAGTCTAAATCAGTCGCCCCCTCTCGACGTCTTCTTGATGAGGACACTGATACAGACTACATTCCACTTACCACCAGGGTCTTCCCCAATGTCCCTCGCACTACTTGATGATCTCTGCAGGTTGTCTCTACCAGTGATGAGGTCAAAGTCACTGGCCCCCGTATGTAAAGGGGGCTACACCTTTCGGTTCTGAGTTGCAGTTCGGCTCTAGTTCTAGCGACAATCTCGCTTCTTCATTTGAGGCCTATAGCTCCGGCAACATCCCGGTACCTACAAGAGTTGAGCCTGCCCCTAAGGCAGATGAGCTAAACAGATAGTGCATTTTGGCCCAGTATCAGTTATATGAGAATGGCACCATGTTGAATGAACACAAAACGATGGCTCGAACTGTTACTGAGGAGCACATGGTCTTTACATGCATCTATGTATGACTACATAATTGGTATCATTTAGACAGGGGTATTTCAGAGAGATGCCGAGCAGAGGGAAACACTTTTGAGATGGCTGGAACATCATAATGCTCAGGATAGGGAGTACACTAAGTGGGTACGAACTCCTACTCTAGGTATTAGGAAGGCAACACTCAACTTCACTATGCAATTGTTCTAGTTATTGGTTTGGAATCGATTGTCCCCTACTTAGGCGGACAATGTGGTTACATGGGGCTAGGTCGTGATGATAGCAACATTATAGCGGGGTTGGAGATTGATTTTGCCCGCATCCTGATAGCAGAGATCCACGAGAGGGCCTTCAAGGCAACCACCACCCTACCTTTCCCGTGTCTGATTTTCCATCTGTGTAGGGAGGTTACTGTGCCTGTTTGGCATTGTGACAGGTTACTTGAGGCGACCAAGACATTGGACATTGACCTCATTCGAGATGATGCCAACCTAGCTGCACCACCGAGAGAGCCACAGGTTGTCGTACTGCCCTTCGGTGATGACCTTGCTACATATGTGGAGCAGATGCAGGCTGATGACACCACCATCATAGACCATACAGTAGATGCTCAGACTCCACTGTCTTCGACCACTAGTCAGGCCCTGAGTTTCTCCCGAGCCACCCCCTCTTCAGGGTCCACTGGTGTGCCTTTAGCCCGAGTCCAGAAGCTGGAGACACAGATTGCCGCGTTGTTACAGCATATGAAGTCATGTATGCAATGCTCTATTGCGGAGTCTGAGGCTAGGATGGACTAGATGATGGATCAGAAGATTCAGCCCATTTATAATCGTATGGATGCTTTCGAGTTGAGAGTCTTAGAGGGGCTAGCCTCGACCATAGATGTGACCATGTTCTAGAAGGAGTTGGCTAGTCTTCGTGCTGATGTTGATGCCGTGCTAGGACCTGCTGAGGAGGTAGCAGAGTCTGCAACCGAGGTACCGGAGGTTGAGGTGGTGATGACTGCTTTATTTGGCGATGCTATGCCACTACTAGAATCTTCTCGTGTTGCTGGGAAGCGCCACCTCTCCAATCACACTTCTGATGCTGAGGAGGTTCATAGATTGAAGAAAAAGGAGCGCCAGCAGTTCGAGGTAGCACAACGATAGTCTAAACTTAATGAGAAAGGGAGACAACAGCGGGCCCGTGAGGTGGATGTTGGCCCATCTGGAATTTTGAGCACTATTGATGGTGCTTCCATAGTTGATGAGGGCGCTACTGATGGCGCCCCTAGTGTTCATCCAGTGGGCTTCAAGAAACCGGATCCACCCGTTTCTTGATAAGTCTTCGGCGCATTTGCGCCACAGGTTTGCTTCATCCTATGCTTTACTTTTTATTTTTGTGCATTGAGGGCAATGACACCTTATGTTGTTGGGGGTGGGGTAAATGGATTTTGAGTGATAGGGTGAAGTCTGAGTAACCAAACTCATAATTCTCCTTTGAGGTTTTCTTGCCAGTGTTCTTTCCCCCCAAGGGATTGTTTACTTTTATGTTGAACCGGCATGTTTAGGATTGTATATGTCGAAGTAAGTAGAAGAATGAAAGCATGATGGCATAAAAAAACATGAAATTGGTACCTGTCCAATTTTTTTGAAATGTACTAGATCTATAGGGTAAATGAGTTGAATGTGTTGGATCTTCATATGACATGATAAGGAACAGGTATGATGGCATGACTTAAGCTAAACTTGAAGTGGGTAATTCAATAATCTGATAATGGAAACAATGTGCCAAGTGTGTGAGAAAGTTTGAATGTTCATACAGTGTGTGCAAATCTAGAACTTGCCCCGTTGGTCTTGCTAAGATAATCTAGGCTAGAAGTTGGGAAACGATCATAGGCCGTTGTTCAATTAAGTCCACTTAAGCCTAAAAAGTCAACCAAAAGAAATAAATGTTCCCTTTGATCCAAATGTTGAAGCCTAATGTAGACCAATTCTTTCAATATACCTAAATCCACCATCCCTAAATTAATTATCTTGGCCCTGGTCCCTCCTTGGACATGTGCACCTTGACTTAGGCCAAAGTCTAAGTTGAGGGTGGCTAATTCAAAAAGTTACCTTAATGTTGGCTCTGGTCCGACATCAGATATTGTGCACCTCAACTCACGCAAAACACATAAGTAGAGGGTGGCTATGAAATACAAAACCTAAAGAAAAAGGTGTGAAAAGAGTTTGGTGTAGAAGAAAGAAAAAGAAAAGAAAAGAAAAAAAAGATGTGGTTGAAGTCAAAGGAAAACAAAGAGTAATGAAAAAAGATGCTAAAAGAACGCAAATAAAAAGAAGAATGTGAAATATAAGAGCGATAAGTGCAAAACCACATCTTTGTTCAAAAGAGTCAAGGGAAAGAGTAGAAATTAAAAAGATGTCAAGAATTGGTTGACAAAAGAGGTAAAAAGCCAATATAATAACAAGGAGGGCAGAATGTCACTAAAAAGTATCCAAATATACCCTACCTGACCCTAAGCCTACGTTACAAGCTAAGAAAGTCCTATAGTGATCCTAGTGACTAGTTTGGAGGGTCTATGTAGTGAAAATAAGGGCAAGCTTATGGTGTTGAGCACTAATTGTACTTGAAGTCACTTTTGAGTGTGAGTGTTGAATGAATCCTTAAATTTGAAATTCATATCTATTGTGAGAAAAAAAGGATTTCTTTTGAAGTGAGGGCACTAGTTACATTGTTGGAGAATTGGTACCTTGGTGATTGTGAAAGGTGTATGTCGTGGTGTCTATTGGTGTATCTATGTCATGTTTTGAGTCGCATGAGTTAGCTTATTGAGTCTATATGAAGAGATTTGCACTAATGTGATGGAATTTACCAAGAAAGCCATGTGTTTGCTTGAGTTTGTATGTCTTCTTCTACATAAGTGTTGTTTAGATTTTAGTATGTCGCTTGAGGAGAAACAACAAATTTAAGTTGAGGGTATTGATATACAGTGAGTTTACGGTATTTTTGATATGTTTCACTAAGCGTTTGTGTGTGTCTTGGGCTATTTTGTTATTAGGAATAATGTTTTATGTGTAATTTTTTGTAGGAAATAGGCTTGGATGCGGTTGATGAAGATGTGAGCTGAAAAGTGCAGAAGTGACCACCAACGGAGCCACCCACATACTGTAGGTCCAACAATGGGTCATGAATGGGCAGTCGTAGGTCCTGTTCTGGGAGTTGAAGTTCCAGTACTCAGTCCACGGAGTGTCAGGATAGACCGTAGTCCAATCCACAGACCTTAAGTGATGCATCATAGGTGGAATATCAGGGAAGTCTGACCAAGTGTGGAAACACGGAGCAGTCGACGGATCGTAGGTCGACCCACAGTTCTTCTTTCACATCCGTCAATGATGATCTGGAAGTTGAAGGTTCCAGTACCTGATGAATTTTCCAAGTGTCAAGCCACGGAGGGTGACCTACGAACCATAGGTCGACCCACGCTCTGTAGGTCGTGCCGTCAACAGGAGCCGCGTTACATCAGTTTATTTCCTTATTTTGTTTCCTGTTTTATTTAGAATTTGTTTTCTATAAATAGGAGTTATAACCTCGTTTTTAGGGGTTAGACATTATTGTATACTTCTAAGTTTTGTTCTTTGGGAATTAATTTGCAAACTCTTAGAGAAATTAACTTTCCGGATTTCATTTTATATAATTTTCACTTTAAAATTTAATTGAAAATTTTGGGTTTCATCAATTCTACTTGTAAGTTCATGAATTCTTCTTATATAATTATTAATTGTAAACTCTCAAGCATGAGTAGCTAAATCCACAACTAGGGTTGTGGGACCCATGAGCAATTAACAAAGTGTGAATAATAATTAAGTAATTCTTTAATAGTGTTTATGCATGTATTGTTAATTCTTTCGTTCAGAAGTCTTTTTAACGGTGGCCAACATTAGAACACACCTCGTTTCTACTTGCCGGACCAATGAGATAGTGAATGAGAAAAAAATTAACAACAGAGATTTAGTGGATGCTATATAATAGTCTAATGTCAATTGGAGTGAGGGTGAATACTAAGTCATACATTGATGAGAAGCCTAATCTGGGGTAAAGGTAAGGGTTAGTAAAGCATACACTTGTAGACGAACCAAGGTGCGTGATGAAATTCCCTACTTGGAGGACCAATCACTTAGGGATACCTAACTTACCAACTTTGCATGTAAATCACAAGGAAAGGATTACTATTATCAGCAATTACTGCGTTAAGAGCTTGTGGGGAACACATATACCCTAGATTTTTTCTCATATTGATTACACAAAGTTTGAATCTTGTTTATTTGTTACTTAATCAACAATCTGTTACATACTTACAAAATCCCCCCTATTGTTTACTTGTCTCGAAAATAATTTGACTAAACGGATATAATAGTGAGTTAAGTTTAAGTCTGAACCATATTTCTCGTGGGATCGACCCCAACCTACAAGTTGGGTTCTTTATTTGACAACGATCACTTATACTTCTTTAGGGAGGTGTAATTTGAGCGTATCAAATTTTGACGCCGCTGCCGAGGAATACAGTTTTTAGATTACGTTTAACTACAATATTGAACTTTAGTTAAGTATTTCCTCATTTTATGTTTTCCTTTTATTTTTGTTTTCTATAGGTTTCTACTCTAGTGTATGCCAAGTACATGGAGTCGAGGTGAACCATTGATCCCCTACGATCCTGAACTAAGAAAGACTTTGAGAAAAATGGCAAATCTAGGGGTCAATAATCCAATCATAGAGAAACATGAGGATGGAGATGAATTGCAGTCTCCTGGAGTTGGTAATGTGAATGCTCAGGGTCATGGTGGTAATCTAATAGGAGATGTAGAGAGGGTACAAAATCTGCCAACACCTACATTGCGTGATAACTACAGGGTTGATTACAATACAATTGAATCAGAAGGGCACATTGTTCTTCCTCCTCTACCTCCAGGGCATACATTTGTGGTGACCAGCATTCTGATGCAAATGCTTACAACAAGAGGGTTATTTTCTGGTCTAGCTTCAGAAGATCCACATGGTCACATGGCTAAATTGAGAAGTGTCTGCAAGAGTTGTGTGGGACGAGCAAAATTGGATATGAATGTCATAGATTTGTGAGTCTTCTATCTCTTATTGACCGGTGATGCTGTAGTGTGGTTTTCTCAGCTTCTATACAATTTGATTCATACATGGGACCAATTGCATAGGGTGTTCATGGCGAAGTATTTTTCGGTGACTAAGCAGCTGAATCATAAGGATAAACTGAACAACTTCGTAGCACTAATTGGAGAGTCTGTAAGAATTTCAAGGGATAGGTTCACTGCGTTCATCAGAAGAGTTTCGAATCACCGGATAGATGATGAGTCACTAAAGGAGTACTTCTTCAAAGGTTAGGATGACAATGGAAAGGCTGTGCTAGATACTATTGCTGGAGGATTATATGGTGATTGCACTTTTGAGGAGATCGCCGAAAAACTAGAGAAGATTTCCCAGAATAATAAGGCATGGAACACTAGAAAGGCGAACACTGGTCAAATCTCATTTGCAATTCAAACTGCACCTAGCCAAGCCAATGATGATATTCGTGAAGAGATGACTCAAATGAGGACAAAACTGGGTTTGGTATTAAAGCATGTGAGTGAAGGTGCAAAAAAGGTGAATGTGGTAAACTACTTAGCTAGACCTCCACCACCACTAGTTGAGGAATGTTACTATAAGGAGGATGCATATTGGTTAATGATCAAACAAGAAGTTTTTGAATCAACACCCAAGTTACAAACTCGGATACTTGGTGCCAAGGTCAAGGAAACTAAGGTCGGAACTATGGAAACTACAATCGAGAGGGAAACTATGTCTGGGATGGGAACTACAATCGTGATAACAACTACAACCGGAACAACTATGACAAGAAGAATGAGAAAGTTGGGCCCTATGTTCCACCTGGTAATAGGGAATCTGGTAATAGAGAGGCTGGTGGTAGTATATCATGCATTGAGGATATGATGCAAAAGATGATGAAGAGGTTTGATACAACTGATGAGAATGTGAAAGAGATGCCAAATGACTTTTCTAGAATTGGTCAAAAAGTTGATGCCCATGTGATATACCATGAGTTTACGGTATTTCTAATACATTTCACTTACAAGTTGTGTGTGTATAGGGCCTTTTTATATTGGTTTTTATGTGTTTTTATCATGTTTTACAGGAAAGATGTTCAGGTGCGGAAGTATAGAGACAGCTGAAAGAAATGCAGAAACAGGGCATTCACGGAGGTGATCTACGGACCGTAGGTCCATTCATGGTCCGTAGGTGATGATCGTAGATCAGCAGGCAAGGTATGGATGACAAAGAAATCTGACCAAGTGTGGAACCACGGTGGCCATTGACGATTCGTAGATTGATCTACGGATCGTACTGATCGATCCGTAAAATGAGACTTCGAGGGTTCCAGTACCTGATTTTTGAAGATTCTAAGTGTGGAGCTACGGAGGGGATTGACGGACCGTAGATTGATCTACGGTCCGTCCTGCAAGTCCGCCGTTTGCTTCAGAGAAGTTAGTTTTTGGAAGCTGAAATATTTTCTAAGTCCTGGCTGATGGAAGGGACTTATGTACTGTAGATCCATCGACGGTCCGTTAGTTAGTCTCGTGGAATGAAGACGCGTACCAACAAACTTTCCTTAATGTGTTTCCCTTTTAATTTAGGATTTGTTTTCTATAAATAGGACATGTAAACCTCGTTTTTGGGGGTTAGACATTATTATTCTAGTTTTACTTTGTGACTTGATAGATAAATTTGCAACTCTAACAATTATTGATTTCCTAAGTTTGTTTTGAAGATTTTGGCTTTGCAATTCAAGTTAAATTTCTGGGTTTATTATCCTCTTTACGTAAGTTCATAATTCCTTCATCTAAAACTATGAATTGTGTTCTTGCTAATATGGGTAACTAAATCCACAACTAGGGTTGTGGGAACCATGAGCGATTAACAAAGTATGAATAGTAAATAAGTAATTCTTGAATAGTGTTTTGCATGCATTGATAATTCTTTCGTTTAAAAGTCTTTTTAACGAGTGCACGCGTTAGAACTAGCCTTGTTGCTACTTGCCGGATCAAGGAGGTAATCAACAAGAAAAGAATTATCAACATAGATTTAGTGGGATACTATCTAATAGGCTAGTATCGATTGGTGCGAAATAATAACTAAGCCAAACATCAATTATGATGTCTAATATGAGGTAAAGGTAAGGGTTAGTAAATTATACACACGTAGCCGGATCAAGGTGTGGGGTGAGATTCTCTAGATGCCGGATCAAGGATTTAGAGATACCTAACTTATCACTTTGCATGTAATACACTAGGAAAGGATTGCATTTACTAGGATTACTGCGTTATGGGCTTGTGGGGAACACATCTACCCTAGTTAATTTTCTCATCTTGATAACAACCGGACTTGACTTTTGTTTATTGATTACTTACTGAATTCTTGCAATTTGTTTCACAAACCCCCCTTTTTATTTCTTGTTTCTGGAAGTACTTTGGCTAATTGAATATAATTCGTGGTTAAAGAAAAGTCTAAACCATTTTCCTCGTGGGATCGACCCCAAACCTACAAGTTGGGTAGTTTACTTGATAACGATCGCTTATACTTCTTTAGGGAGGTGTAATTTGAGCGTATCAAATTTTGGCATCGCTGCCGGGGAAATTTGGCTTCTAGATTTATTTTTAACTACATTATTGAACGTTAGTCAAATATTTCCTAATTTTACTTTTTCCCTTTGTTTTTGTCTCTCTCAGGTTCCGACTCTAGTGCATGCCAAGTACACAGAGCCAAGGCTAACCACTTACTCTGTACGATCCAGAGTTGAACAGAACTTTGCGAAAAATGAACAATCAAGGACTTCCAGTTAATCCTATCGGAGGAAATCTAGATGAAGGAGTTGAGTTACAACAGCCCAGAGTAGTTGGTGGGGAAAACCGGGGTCTAGCTGAAAATCAATTGGGAGATGCAGTGAGGGTGCATGGTCCACCAGGCCCACAACAACATGACAACTATCGGGGCAACATCGATATAGCAAACTCTGATGGACCCATTGTCCTACCACCTCTACCTCCAGGGCACACATTTGTGGTGACTAGTAGTTTAATGCAGATGCTTACAGCAAGAGGCTTATTTTCAGGATCGCCATCGGAGGATCCACATGCTCACTTGGCCAAGCTAAGGTTAGTTTGCAAAAGTTGTGTAGGTAGACCAGACTTGGATATGGATGTCATTGGATTACGAGTGTTCCCTCTGTCACTGACAGGCGATGCTGCAGTATGGTTCACTGAGCTTCCGTATAACTCAATATTCACATGGGACCAACTGGCAGAGGTGTTCCGAGCAAAGTACTATCCAGTGTCTAAGAAGCTCAATCACAAAGATAGGGTCAACAATTTTGTGGCATTACCTGGAGAGTCTGTGAGAAGCTCGTGGGATAGATTCACTGCCTTCGTAAGAAGTGTCCCAAACCACCGTATTGATGATGAGTCACTGAAGGAATATTTCTATCGAGGACAGGATGATAACAATAAAGCAGTACTTGACACTATTGCCGGAGGTTCATATGGTGACTGTACATATGCACAGATTGCTTAAAAACTAGAAAGGATCTCTCGCAACAATAAAGCATGGAGCATCGGAGGTCAGATACTGGGAGAAACACATTTGCCGTTCATAATACAAATAACAACTCTGCAGATGATATTCGTGAAGAGATGGCCCAGATGAGGACCGAGTTGGGGTTGGTATTGAAGCATGTGAGCGGGGACCAGAAAAGGTGAATGCTGTGAATTATTTAACTAGAACTCCACCACCAGTGGAAGAGTGTTACTATGAAGAGGATGCTTATGTTGTGAATGATCAGACGGGGGGTTTCCGACCAAATGCCCAAGGATCCAACACAGGAAAATTGGCGCCAAGGTCAAGGAAACCAAGGTCGGAACTATGGAAATTACAACTGAGAGGGTCACTATGTCCGGGATGGGAACTTCAATCACGACAACAACTACAACAGGAACAACTATGGTAACAGAAACAATCGGGTTGGACCTTATGTTCCCCCTCAAAATTGGGAATCTGGTGCTAGGGAAACTGGAGGCAATATGACGCGTATTGAAGATATGATGTAGAAGATGATGAGAAGGTTTGATGCAACGGATGAGAATGTGAAGGAGATGAGAAGCGACTTGTTTGGTATTGGACAAAAGGTTGATGCCCATGCAGTGTCAATAAAGCATCTAGAGCAGCAGATGACTCAGTTGTCTACTACAGTGAACCCACGTCAACCTGGCACTCTTCCTAGCAACACCATTCAGAATCCAAAGAATGATGGTCATTGTATGGCAGTTACTACTCGAGGGGGTAAGCAAACCATAGATCTACCTAGGCCGTCTATGGTGGAAGTTGAGATTAGACAAGAAGATGATGTGATAGAGGTTAGACCAGAGTCTGAGAAAGCAACAGAGCAAGAAGTGGAGATATCTCAGAAAGTGGCCCCATACCTAGACCTCCACCACCTTTTCCATAGAGGTTAGTGAAGAAGACCAAGAATAGTAAATATCACAGGTTTATTCTATGTTGAAGCAACTCTCTATCAATGTTCCTTTGATAAAAGCCTTGGAGCAAATGCCTGGGTATGCGAAGTTTATGAAAGATATGGTGACAAAGAAAAGGTCTGTGAGTTTTGAAGATGATGATAGATTGTAGCATTGTAGCGCTATTGCTACAAGATCTCTTGTGCAGAAGAAGGAAGACCCTGGTGCTTTCACGATCCCATGTACTATAGGGTTGTTACACTTTGCTAAGGCATTGTGTGATCTTGGTGCTAGCATCAACCTCATGCCCTTGTCTATTTACAAGAAGTTGGGTTTAGGGGACCCAAAGCCCACTGCAATGCAGTCACTAATGGCTGATCGAACTGTGAAAAGGCCCATTGGTGTACTCCATGATGTGCTAGTGAAAGTGGAGTCTTTATTTTTTGGCAGATTTTGTGATTCTTGACTGTGAGGTTCATTTTGAGGTTCCCATCATCTTTGGGAGACCATTTCTTGCCACAGGGCGTGCGTTGGCTGATATGGAAAAGGGACAGATGAAGTTTAGACGGAATAATGAAGAAGCAACTTTCATATTTGTAGGTCCATGAAGCAGAGTGGTGAGCTCCAAATAGTATCGGCCATAACTTACAGAGTGGAGACTGGGACAGAAGTGCAAATTGAAGAGCGACTAGGTGTTGAGGCACTAGCAACAGTTATTATGAACTTCGATAGTGATGGCATTGAAAGTATGATGAGTTGGTAGCCGCGCTCGATAGGTGTGAATACCGGCCCAAACCAAAGAAGTATGAATTAGACATGAATAATCGCGAGTCCCCACCCGCAAGACCATCTATTGTGGAGGCACCAAAATTGGAGCTTAAGGCTCTACCACCGTATTTGAGGTATGTATACTGGGCAAAGTGAACACTTTGCCGGTCATCATTGCAGTAGATTTGAATGCAGGACAAGTAGAGTGCTTGGTGACTATGTTAAAAAGGTTCAAGCGAGCTATTGGGTGGACTATAGCAGATATCATTGGGATTCCTCCCGGTATTTGCTCTCACAAAATCAAACTTATGCCATATCATAAGCCCAGTATCGAGCACCAGAGAAGACTAAATCCACTTATGCAAGAAGTAGTCAAAAAGGAGATCATCAAGTGGCTGGATGCTGGAGTTATTTATCCCATTTCAGATAGTAGTTGGGTATGTCTGTGCAGTGTGTGCCTAAAAATGGTGGTATGACTGTGGTTCCAAATGAAAGAAATGAGCTTGTTCTAATCATGCCTGTTACTCGGTGGAGAGTTTGTATGGATTACCGGAAGTTGAATGCGTGGACAGAAAATGACCACTTTTCTATGCCATTCATGGACCAGATGTTGGATAGACTTGTAGGAAAGGGTTGGTATTGTTTTCTTGATGGGTATTCGGGCTACAATCAAATCTCTATAGCTCCAGAAGACCAAGAGAAGACCACCTTCACTTGCCCATATGGGACTTTTGCTTTCAAACGGATGCCATTTGGGTTATGCAATGCCCCAGCAACCTTCCACTGGTGTATGATGTCGATATTTTTTGATATGGTGGAGGACACTATTAAAGTGTTCATGGATGATTTTTCAGTTGTAGGTGACTCTTTTGATCGGTGTCTAGATCATTTGGCCGAGATGCTTAAACGGTGTGAAGACTGCAACTTGGTGCTTAATTGGGAGCAATGTCACTTCATGGTTAAAGAAGGTATAGTGTTGGGACATCGAATTTCAGAGAAAGTATCGAGGTTGATAGAGCTAAAGTTGAAGTAATAGAAAAGCTTCCGCCACCCATTTATGTAAAAGGTGTTAGAAGTTTTCTTGGCCATGCATGTTTTTATTGGAGATTCATCAAAGATTTCTCAAAATTTGTACATCCATTGTGCAAACTGCTCGAGAAGGAGTGTAAGTTCTATTTTGATGATGCTTGTCTTAGAGAATTTGGAGAGTTGAAAGAGAAGTTGGTTACTGCACCTATTATTATTTCACCAGATTGGGGACAACCGTTTGAGGTAATGTGCGATGCGAGTGGAGTGGCGCTTGGTGTAGTATTGGGTCAAAGGCGAGAGAAAATTCTTCACCCTATTTACTATGCTAGCAAAGCTCTAAATGTGGCCTAGAAGAATTATACTATGACCGAACAAGAACTCCTTGCGGTGGTTTTTGCATTCGAGAAATTTTGTTCCTACTTGCTTGGTACTAAGGTCATAGTGCATACTGACCACTCTGCATTGAGGTATTTGATGGCGAAAAAAGATGCAAAACCAAGATTGATTAGATGGGTACTGTTGCTGCAAGAGTTTGATTTTGTGGTAAAAGATAGAAAGGGAACCGAAAATCAAGTTGCCGATCACTTGTCCAGATTAGAAGAAGAGGCTATGCTAAAGCTTGGAGATAGGGCTGAAATTAATGATGCTTTTCAATATGAACAGGTATTGGCTGCTTCTCATAATCTGATTCCTTGGTTCGCGGACTTTGCTAATTATTTGGCAAGCGATATTGTGCCTCCCGATTTGTCTTTTCACCAAAATAAAAAGTTTATGCATGATGTGAAGAAATTCTTTTGGGATGAACCTTATTTGTATCGTAGTTGTGCTGATGGGATGATTCGTCGCTGCGTGCCCGAGGTTGAGATGTTGAGTGTACTTGAAGCATGTCATTCATCGCCTATTGGTGGGCATCATAGTGGTATTCGGACTGCACATAAGATTTTGCAGTGTGGATACTACTGGCCTATCATCCACCAAGATGCTCATGATTTCACCAAGTCTTGTGATCATTGCCAAAGGGAAGGAGGGATTTCAAAGAGGCAAGAGCTCCCTATGAATCCTATATTGGTGATAGAGTTGTTTGATGTATGGGGCATTGATTTCATGGGTCCATTTGTGAGTTCATATGGGATGAAGTATATTCTTGTTGCGGTTGACTATGTATCGAAGTGCGTGGAAGCAGTTGCTCTCTCCAACAATGAAGGTAAAAGTGTCACCGTTTTCTTGAAAAAGAACATCTTCTCCAGATTTGGTACACCGAGGGCCATTATTAGCGATGACGGTTCTCACTTTTGTAATAAGTTGTTCAAGGTACTACTTGAGAAATATGGTGTCCGCCACAATGTAGCCACCCCTTACCATCCACAGACTAGTGGTCAAGATGAAGTATCCAACAGAGAGATCAAACAGATATTGGCGAAGACTGTGAATGCCAATAGAACAGATTGGTCAATGAAGAAGTTAAATTTGGATTGGGGCACCGCATCTAATCAAAGAACGGATGACTTGAATACACTTGATGAGTTTCGACTAAAATCTTATGAAAGTTCAGCCTTGTACAAAGAGAAGATGAAGAGGTATCATGATCAAAGAATTGAAAAACGAGAATTTGTGGTTGGTGATCTTGTGCTCCTATTCAACTCTAGGTTGCGCTTGTTTCTAGGCAAACTCAAGTCCAAATTGACCGAACCATTTTTGCTCACAAAATTGTTTCCCCATGGGGCGGTTGAGCTGGAAAAAAAGGATGGAACAAGGTTCATGGTAAACGGGAAAAGTATCAAGATCTATTTGGGAAATGCTGAAACTGTGCAAGAAGTGATTGAGACCTACAATCTTGATGAAGTCTGAGTAATCAAGAAGCCTGCGTCGTGCCGCGACGTTAAATCAAGCGCTGCTTGGGAGGCAACCCATGATGTACAATCTAGCCAACGATAGGATAGAGTTTTTCTCTACTAGTTTGCGCTATTCGATTTCTTCCACGTATCAAATTTTATAGTTGTTTTACTTTTGTACTAGTGTTGGCTAGACTTAGAATAGGGCCCGTGTCTAAAAAGTGTCTAGAAAATGTAAAAAAAGAATAGCCTATTGGTTGCTACATGTGCAGGTACACCACAAAAATTCTGCAGAAAATGGTCTAGTGCAGAAGTCTACGGACACAATCAACGGTCCGTCGATTCATCAACGGACCGTAAATGGTGCCCGTAGATCCCAGGTAAGTTTCTAAATATTCAAGTGTATGAGTGATCTACGGTCCTGATCTACGGACCGTAGATCGACTCACGGACCGTAGACGGGGTCTCGTGAGTCCATACCCTCAGGTTGTCTGACCCGACCCGGATCCCCCTATTTAAAAACCCCCATTTGTTTTAAACCATTCCCCTTCCCTCTATTACTCCCAAAACCGTTTCTAACATCCCATAATCTCCCTATATCACTCCATAACTCCTCCATAATATCATCCCATCCATAATTCCCCAAATTCCCTTCCATTTCAAATACAACCCATCCCATAATCTAACAAAAAAGGTCCGATGTTTGGTTAGTAACGAAGAGGTGACTTCTTGGTCTTGCTAAGCTTAGTGTCATCACGAAATCACCCTACTCCTTGTTGCTTGTAAGGTAATAGACTTTCCCCTCACTTTGAATTTCGATTCATAGATTGAATATAGAAAGTCGGGAGTTGGGTCTTGACCTTGGGTAATTGTTAGATGAAAGTGCATGATAAACTTGAAAATTACAATGCCCTTGGAACGATAGATAGTGATTGTGTAGCATTATTGTATGTGATCATATAACTATATGTTAGTTTCGACTTAGGGTTCCACAACTAGTATAAATTGTTTGGTATAATAATCAGTCGGAATCTTAAAAATGAAGAACTAGCATAATTTAATGTTGTAAATGCATGACGAGATTGTGTTAATGTTGAAAACTAAGGCAAAAAATGTATGATAGCTGGTACAGATGGCATCCACGATACCCCGTCTACGAAACTTAGATCCATCTACGGACCGTAGATGGGGTTCGTAAATGGATGCATATGAAAAAATTCACTTAAGTGTGAAACCACGGATGTGGACTACGGTCCGTAGGTCCATTTACGGACCGTTCTGCATTTCTGTGGTTTCCATTTGTGACCTATAAGACAGGCCCCCTGATCTACGGAAGAGATCCACGGACCATAGATCAGTCTACGGACCATAGATCAGTCTACGGACCGTAGGTCTCCTCCGTGGATGACCATTGTAGCATCTATCTGAAAATTTTTGGGATTTTGTTGCTGTTCATTTATAGTCTTTCTACTTTGTCTTAATTTAGTTTTGGTTAGTCTTGGGCACTAATATCGCTCTCGCAGGTACAATGGCACCTAAGAAGATGGTCACCTACTAAAAAAGGGGCAAGTCAAAATCTGTTGCCCCTAGTTTTCGGTTGATTGATGAGGACACAGACAACGACACTGATCCAGCATATGTGCCTCTCAACCTTAGGACTTCTCGCGCTGCACCTCGTGGCACCAGAGGCATCCCCCGGAAGGTACTTCCCGACGTAGTCACTGTCTCCCAGTCTGATGAGGAGAACACACTGATCGGGTCACCAACTGGGGCTGCTTCCAGTTCAGAGGGGTCTATGTTTGGGTCCGAGTCAGCCCATGAGTCAGGCTCCGAGTCTACCCACTCTTCACGATCAGAGTCTGCCCATGCTACGGGGTCCAATTCCAAATCATCCACAGGGTCTGGAGAGAATGACCAAGCAGCCTCGTCTGATGAGGCAACTAGCTCAGAGTCCATACCTGCACCACAGAATGATGACCCCACTCCTGTAGCCGGCGAGCTAAATCGGTGGTCTGTAGAGGGCCAATGGCAAATTTATCGGGATACTAAGATGGTCAACGACAAACAGAAGATGGCCCGACTAATTACAGAGGAGCGCAGAGTCCTCAAGGGGAGCTTGCACGCTGTTCCAGATATTCACCGGCTGTTCAACCTTCACAAGTGTGATTGGATGGCTCGAGACCCAGGGACGTATAGCGAGGAGATTGTGTGGGAGTTCTATGTTTCCTATGCTGCCACTCTCCGCGGTTCCATTTCCAAGCGATCAAAACCCCTAGCTCAGGCTCCGCTCAATTCCACTTTGGTTCGAGGGTGCCCGGTGGACATATCACCTGCCACGATCAGACGCTTTCTCGATGGTCCTACCACGGGTCACTCTTGGTCTCTCAACACAGCTGAGTTAGACTACAGATGGGACATCGTGCGGAGTGGCGCTTTCCAGAGGAATGCTGAGCAGCGAGAGACTGTTCTACTATGGTTGGCTAGGTACATTGCTGCAGATGGCGAGCGTGCGGAATGGGTCGCCGCTCCACGGTTGGGCATCCGGAAGGCCACACTGAATTTTGTGGCCAAGTTCTTTTGGTTGCTGGTGCGTAACAGAGTGTCCCGACAAAAGCTGACAATCAAGTCACGTGGGACAGAGCGGTCATGGTTGCAGCATTGGTAGCAGAAGTTGAGATTGACTTTGCCCGCATGTTGTTGGAAAAGATTCACGAGAGGGTATTCAGGACCTCCACCACCTACCCCTTCCCCTGTCTAATTTTTCATTTGTGCAGGGACTCTAGAGTGCCGATCTGGCATTGCGACAAGTTAGTCCACCCTACAGGGGCATTGGACATCGACCTTATTTGAGATGAGGCAAATGTGGCAGCACCTCGCAGAGAGCCTCAGGTTGAGGTACCTCCTTTGGGTGCCGAACTTGCAGACACAGTGGGGCAGGCACAGGGTGATGACCTTAGCATCCCCGATCACACCGACACTATCCCGGGCTCCTCATCTCAGGCAGCTAGTATGGCTCCTAGCTCTTCCCGATCCACACTGCAGTTAGGAGCTAATGTTGTCCCATTGGCTAGAGTACAGAAGTTAGAACCTCAGATGGCCACCCTGCTGCATCACATCCAGCCGTGGATGCAAAAGTCAATAGCCGAGTCCGAGGCCAGAATGGAGCGCAGGATGGAGGGGATGATGGATCGGAAGGTCCAGGCCGTTAATAAGCGCCTTGATGCCTTTGAACTACGAGTTCTCGAGCGATCAGCCCCGGCCATAGTTCTATCTGCTTTGCAGGTTGACTAACGTTGATGCCATCCTTGCCGCACATTCAGTTGAGCCTCAGGTTGCACCGACTGCACTGGCTGATGATACAGTGCTAGATGCTATATTCAGTGGGACCACCGAGGAGGAACTTGCCCCTACACATGCCAAAGGCAAGCGGTATCGGTCTCACCGCACTGAGGATGAGAAAGCTCTCAAGAGACAGTGTAGGCAGGCGAAGGAGGCAAGGAGGGCTTCGATTGTGGACGAAGAGTTGCGCCAGCAGAGGGTGTGCGTGAGAGAGTTGTAGGGGCATCGAGCTCTGCCCCAGTTGCAGAGGTTCAGCCTATTTTGAGGGACGTTGTGAGCACCACTGATGGTGCGGGGAGATTGATAGAGAGCACTACTGAGAGTGCTATGATTGTAGATGTGGGCACTACTGAGGGTGCCACCACCACTGTTCCAGCGGGCTTCAGGAAACCAGACCCTCTGCTTGTTGATGATTTGCCGACGCTTTGCGCCACAAGTTTGCTTCACCCACTTCATTTTCTTTTACTGTTTCTGTATGCATTGGGGACAATTGCAGCTATTTTTGTTGGGGGTGGGGTAAATGGACAGTGAGTGATAGGGTGAAGTCTGAATAACCCAACTCATGAATCCTCTCTTGGGGTTTTCTTGCCTGTGTTCTTTTCCCCCAAGAGACTGTTTTTTTTTACTGAACCGACATGTCATAGGATCGTATGTGTAGAAGCATGATGAAGAAAGAAGCATGATGGCTTATGATACCCGTTAGATTTTGGGACGTATGTTACAATTTGTAGGCTACGATTAGTTGAATGTGCTGGCTCTGAGTATGACATAATCATGAACCAACTTGATAGCATGACTTAAGCTGAAACTTGAACTGGGTAATCTAATAACCTGATGATGGAACTATGTGCCAAGAGTGTGTGAGAACCTGTGAGTGTTCAAACAGTTTTTGTGCAAAACTAGAACTTGCCTGGTTAGTCCTGCTAAGATAATTCATCCTAGAGATTAGGAAGTGATCATAGGCCATTGTTCTGAAAAATCCACAAATCGCCTAAAAGAAGGATTCAACCAAATGAAATAAATGCTCCCTTTGATCCAAATAATTTGAGCCTAAATTAAACCATTTCTTTCTAAACCCTGAACTCACTTTCCCATAATTTACTATGTTGGCCCCGGTCCCTCCTTGGACATGTGCACTTCGACTTAGGCCAAAAGCCTAAGTTGAGGGTGGCTAATGTATAAACTAACTTCAATCTTGGCCCTGACCTGACATCGGGTATTGTGTACCTCAACTAATGGAAAATTCATAAGTTGAGGATGGCTATGAAAGAGGGAACTGAAAGAAAAATGGGTATGAAAAAAAAAAGAGAAAAGAAAGGATGTGACTTGTTGAAAGCTAAAAGAAAAAAAATAAAATAAAAGTAAAAAGAGCTACAAAGTCTGAGGTCACATTCGTGGTTGAAGAAAATAAAAGGGAAAGAAAGTAAAACGATAAGATGACAAAAATAGGGCAAAAAGAGGTTGAAAGCCGAGTGTAATGTCAAGGAGGGCAGAAAGTCACTAAGTAGTACCCAAATGTACCACACCTGACCCTGAGCCTACGTTACAAGCCAAGAAAGTCCTATAGTGATCCTAGAGTCTATTTTGGAGAAGTCTAAGCAGTGAAAATAAGGGCAAGCTTATGGTATTGAGCATTAACTGTATTTGAAATTACTTCTGAGCGTGAGTGTTGAATAAATCCTTATACCATGAATGTCATTCATTCTTTGGAAAAGGGGATTTCGTTTGAAGTAAGGGCACTAGTTACATTGTCGGAAAGTTGGTACTTTGGTGATAGTGAGAAGATGTATGTTGTGTGTCAGTTGGTCAATCTGTGTCATGGTGTGATCCACATGAATTAGCTTGTCGAGTCTAAGAGAACGAATGTGCACCCGAACAATGAGGAAGGTAGAGAGCCATGTGATTGCTTGGGTTTGAAAATGCTTGCTTCTATACAACTGTCGTTTAGAGTTGTAGAGCGTCGCTTGAGGACAAACAACGAATTCAAGTTGAGAGTGTTGATATACCGTGAGTTTACGGTATTTCTAATACATTTCACTTACAAGTTGGTGTGTGTCTAGGGCCTTTTTATATTGGTTTTTATGTGTTTTTATCATGTTTTGCAGGAAAGATGTTCAAGTGCGGAAGTATAGAGACAGCTGAAAGAAATGCAGAAACAGGGCATTCACGGAGGTGATCTACGGACCGTCGGTCCATTCACGGTCCGTAGGTGATGATCGTAGATCAGCAGGCAAGGTATGGATGACAAATCAGGGAAATCTGACCAAGTGTGGACCCACGGTGGCCATTGACGGTTCACAGATTGATCTACGAACCGTACTGATCGATCCGTAGAATGAGACTGTGAGGGTTCCAGTACCTGATTTTTGAAGATTCTAAGTGTGGAGCTACGGAGGGGATTGACGGACCGTAGATCAATCTACGGTCCGTCCTGCAAGTTCGTCGTTTGCTTTAGAAAAGTTAATTTTTGGAAGCTGAAATATTTTCTAAGTCCTGGCTGACGGAAGGGACTTACGGACCGTAGATCCATCGACGGTCCATAAGTCAGTATCGTGGAATGAAGACGCGTACCTGAACAAACGTTCCTTAATTTGTTTCCCTTTTAATCTAGGATTTGTTTTCTATAAATAGGACATGTAAACTTTGTGTTTGGGGGTTAGACATTATTATTCTAGTTTTACTTTGTGACTTGGGAGATAAATTTGCAACTCTAGCAATTATTGATTTCCTAAGTTTGTTTTGAAGATTTTGGCTTTGCAATTCAAGTTAAATTTCTGGGTTTATTATCCTCTTTACGTAAGTTCATAATTCCTTCATCTAAAACTATGAATTGTGTTCTTGCTAATATGGGTAACTAAATCCACAACTAGTGTAACATCCGACAATTTAAAATGAATATGAAGAAGCTTGAAATTGGAAGTAGTCATTTTTGGAAAAAAATTCAGAATCTGGAAATTCGGCCAAGTGTGGAAATCAGTGAGTTTTTGGCCAACTTTGAGCAGTCATAACTCCTAGCTCAGGATGATCCAGGAGTAGTTCTAGTTATGTTTGGAAAGCCCTTGGAACGATCTTTCCAACGCCACCGAGTTTGCTCGATTTCGAGTTCGTATGAGCGAGTTATGCCCTTTGAAAGTTGGGCAGTTGGCAGGGAGTCCGTCCGGAAATTTAAGGGCATTTTGGTCTTTTCACAAATCATTTCTTTTGAGGTTATATTGTTGTGTTAGGCTGATTGTGGATCATTTTTGTTTCATTTTAAAAGAGTAAGAGTTAGGGTTCTTGAGTGAAGAAGAGAAGAAGAGAGAAAGAAGAGAAGAAGAAGAAGAAGAAGTGGGAGCTAGGGTTGTGGATGCAAGACGTTTTCTTCATCAAATTTCTTGGGGAATCTTAGTAAAGGTATGGGAGTTCTTTATCTAGGGCAAGCTATCACCCTAGAGCCAATTTCAAATGGTTTTCAACTTTTCCAAAGTTTGTGAAAAAGCCTAATTTCTACTCAAACTCATGGGTTCTTGCATGAAACGATTTCAAATGATAAGTTATGACATTATTGATGTTTATTTGATGTTTTAAGATGAAAAACTCCATGAATCATTGTATTCTACAAAACCCCAAAATGTGTTTATGAAGTGGGTCTATTGCTATAAATTCAAAGTTGATGGAATTATGTGTAAAGTGAATTGTATTGATATCTCTTGTGTTGTTTAATGTTTATTCATGATTAATTGTTGATAATGGGTGAATTAAGGGTGGTAAGCCTTATGAGTGAAGTATTGGTGATTGCTTGGATTTTTGGTGATTTTGGCTATGGCTTTGAATTATGGTAAGAAAGCTTGAACTCTCTTTATTGAATTAATTGTTGTTGGTAGGTTGAATCCACCTTTGGTGGAAGTGTTATATCTTGTTCTTGTGTGGTATTATTGTGAATTGTAGCCATGAAGGCATTGGGGAAGTTGTTGCATAATGTTGGAATATTGTATTATTGTGAATTGAGGCCATGAAGGGAATTATATGAGTGTTATTGTATTGTTATATTATTATATATGAATGAGGCTATATGTAAAGTCCTATATGAAGCTATATGTAAAGGTATGATGTGAATGAGTTTTATGTGATCTTGTGATGATCCTATGTAAAGTGGATAGCATTGTGAGTTAAAGTATGATTTCTCATGATGTATATATGAAATGATGTTGGATTATGAAGTATCCTTAAATGAAAATGTTGTGACTTGGTTGGTAGACTAAAGTGTCCCTCCTTGTTACTTAAAGTCTTGAATGCATGAAAGTGTGAAGTGGGCTAGAACTAAGAAATGGTGCCCTTTCTATAAATGCTAAAAGAGGAATTCTAGGCCAAGACTTCAATTGGCAAAACTAAGAAATGGTGCCCTTTCATAAGTCTAGCTTTCCTAAGTAAATGTAAAACCATGAAATCAGTAGACCTAATGGTGGTAGCCATTCTCATGTGTGAAATGATGAACCTTGGACCGGTAGGCTTAAGGCACCCTTAATGAAAAATCGGTAGGCCTAAGGCACCCTTCCAGGGGGATTTAATGAGCTATCCTTAATGAACCTTGATCGGTAGATCCTTGTGGTGCCCTTCTTGGTAGATGTGCTATGGGTCGGTAGACCTAATGATGGTGCCCTCTCTAGCACATACATGTGAATGAAATTACTTTATGGGAACTAAGGCTAAGCACCGAGTGGATATAGTTAAGATGGTAGCTCTCCCGAGTATGAGGCAAGAGTACAATGAACATTTTTGGATATCCCCTAAACCATGTGCCTACATGGGATGTGTCCTAGTTCTACCCTTGGCAAGTAGAACATCTTCCACGGTGTAGGGTTTTATGACACCGGATTCTATGTCTAGCTCGCATGGTCTATGTCGGTTAATGCCTATTCCCATCATGTGGGATGTGCACTCTAGTTATTGGATAGGTTCTACAACGTGTAGGTAGTAGTATGGGATGCTATCTACACATGGCACGAGTAGGCTTTAAAGATACTAAAGTGAGTTCCCTAAGTCTAACGACTATTATGTGAAAGTCCCCTTATGTGCTTGAATGTCTCCAAAATGGTTTCTTAAAGAATGTTGGTCTATTGATGTTATGTTGTAAAGGAAATGTCCTTATCTAAGGTAATCTTGAGGAACACTTAAGTGTGCTTGAAGAGGTTGTATGGGCGGTCACTTCTTGTCTTACTCAAGTGTGTCTTAAGGTTATATTAGGTAGAGGTCCTATGATAATGAAATGACATGTGTTCCTTTAAAGTTAAGCATGGGTTGTATATGAATATATGTTGAGTATGTATACGGTTGGCTATGGTTTTATATGTGAACATTGACTTAGTATGTTATATTGTAATGGTAAATTTCCTTATCTTTGGTAACCCTTAGGAACACTTAGGTGTATATGAAGAGATTGTATGGGCGGTCACTTCATGTTTCACTTAAGTGTGGCTTTGGGTAACTTGAGATAGAGGTCAAGAAATGATGAAAAGGCTTACTTGTCAATTATGTTCATGTGTTGTACATTGGTACTAGTTGTGAATGATGGCTTGTGATGTGAAGCATGATAAGTGGTAAGTTCACATTTGGTGGCCTTAGGATGATGCTTTAGTGTGGATGGTGGTATGGGACGCTATCCATACATTGCACAAAGTGTTGTCCAAGGGTTACTTGAGGTGGATGGTTTAAGGTGAAGGAATGGGTTATGTGTGGAGTATGTGCTAAAGTGGTTAATGACTTGTATGTTGGTTATGGTTGGATATTGTGACTCTTATACTTGTATTTTTTCATGAAGTTTTACCAAATGGCATAAAAGCATGTTTCTCCAATAAACGTCCCTTTTAGCATGTTTTTGCATGGCTTCCATACTTAGTACTTAATTGTGCTAACCCCTTTCTTTCCCTTTTTGACTAAAGTGTAGGGATTTGGAGATGGTGACATGTCATGGCTATTTGATAGGTTTCTAAGTGTTGAAGATGAAAACTTGGTGAGTCCTCATATATTCGAGGACAATACCCCATATGTTCTTTTATGTCTTTTTAGTATTGTTTAAGTTCTGTATGGGATTAGTCCCGAATTTTGTACTCTAAAGTATTAGATGGTTTTGAGACATCATTTATAAAGTCTAGAAAGTCTTCCGCTTGCTATTGTTTTTTTTTTATGAAATGTTTTCTTGGTAAAGAAAGTTTTTCATTCCTTATGGTTTTAGTGTCTATGCGATGAATGAATGCTAAGAGGCTTGTATTAGACCTCTTCGAGGTCGAGTACGCCGGTTACGACTAGGGGGTGATCCCGAGTCGTGACAACTAGGGTTGTGGGAACCATGAGTGATTAACAAAGTATGAATAGTAAATAAGTAATTCTTGAATAGTGTTTTGCATGCATTGATAATTCTTTCGTTTAAAAGTTTTTTTTAACGAGTGCACGCGTTAGAACTCGCCTTGTTGCTACTTGCCGGATCAAGGAGGTAATCAACAAGAAAAGAATTATCAACATAGATTTAGTGGGATACTATCTAATAGGCTAGTATCGATTGGTGCGAAGTAATAACTAAGCCAAACATCGATTATGATGTCTAATATGAGGTAAAGGTAAGGGTTAGTAAATTATACACACGTAGCCGGATCAAGGTGCGGGGTGAGATTCTCTAAATACCGGATCAAGGATTTAGAGATACCTAACTTATAACTTTTCATGTAATACACTAGGAAAGGATTGCGTTTACTAGGATTACTGTGTTTTGAGCTTGTGGGGAACACATCTACCCTAGTTAATTTTCTCATCTTGATAACAACCGAAATTGACTTTTGTTTATTGATTACTTACTGAATTCTTGCAATTTGTTTCACAAACCCCCCTTTTTATTTCTTTTTTCTGGAAGTACTTTGGCTAATTGAATATAATTGTTTGTTAAAGAAAAGTCTAAACCATTTTCCTCGTGGGATCGACCCCAACCTACAAGTTGGGTTCTTTACTTGATAACGATCACTTATACTTCTTTAGGGAGGTGTAATTTGAGCATATCACCATGCAGTGTCGATCAAGCAACTTTAGCAGCAGTTTAGTCAATTATCCACTACTATGAACCCACGTCAGCCTGACACACTTTCTAGCAACACCATCCAGAATCCAAAGAATGATGGGCATTGTATGACAGTCACTACTAGTAGAGGTTAACAGACTATTGATCCCCCTATGCCATCTGAGGTTGAAATTGTGGTAGAAAAAGATGTGGATGAGATTGAGGTTACTGGAGAGTTGAAAAATACTAAACAGAAGGAAGCAGAGGTGACCCAAAAAGTTGTCCCCATGCCTAGACCTCCACCTCCATTTCCACAGAGATTGGTGAAGAAGGCCGAAAAAGGAAAATACCACAGGTTTATAACTATGTTGAAAAAGCTTTCCATCAATGTTCCGTTGATAGAAGCTTTGGAGCAAATGCCTGGGTATGCAAAATTTATGAAGGATTTGGTGACCAAAAAGAGGGCTATCAATTTTGAGAATGATGAGAGGTTGCAACATTGCAGTGCTATTACTACTAGGTCACTTGTCCAAAAGAAAGGATCCTGGAGCTTTCACTATTCTTTGTACCATCGGGATTTTTCACTTCACGAAAGCTTTGTGTGATTTGGGTGCTAGCATTAACTTGATGCCGTTGTTTATTTATAAAAAGTTAGGTTTAAGAGCTTCAAAGCCAACTGCGATGCGTCTACTAATGGCTGATAGAATTGTGAAGAGGCCCATTGTTGTCCTCCAAGATGTCCTTGTGAAAGTAGAGTCATTCATCTTTCTAGCTGACTTTGTGATACTTATTGTGAGGTTGATTTTGAGGTTCCCATCATCTTAGGGAGACTATTTCTTGCTACTGAGCATGCCTTGGTTGACATGGAAATAGGGCATATGATGTTCTAATTGAACAATGAAGAGGTGACTTTTAACATCTGTAGGTCTATGAAGAATGAAAGTGACCTTAAATCGGTATCTGTGGTGAATCAGTTTGAGGGGAAAAACTCTGAGGTATCTATTGAGGAACGGTTAGGTGTTGATGCGCTAGCAGCGGTGAAGATGAATTTTGATATTGATTGTATTGATGAGTATGATGATTTGGTTGCCGCACTTGATAGGTTCAAGTTTCGTTCCAAGCCAAAAAGATTGGAGTTAGATATGAAGAATCGAGAATCCCCACCAGCAAAACCGTCTGTAGATGAGCTTCCAGAACTGGAACTCAAGGCTCTACCATCCCATTTGAGATATGTATTCATGGGGAGAGATAGCACTTTACCGGTAATCATTGCTGGTGATTTGAGTGGGGAATAAGTAGTGGCATTGGTTTCTGTATTGAAGAGGTTCAAGAGGGCAATTGGATGGACTATTTCAGACATTATTGGGATTCTTCCTGAAATTTGTTCTCATAGAATCCAACTCATGCCGGGCAACAATCCAAGTATTGAGCACCAAAGTAGACTTAATCCACCTATGCAAGAGGTAGTGAAAAAGGAAATTATTAAATGGTTGGATGCTAGAGTCATATATCTCATTGTAGATAGTAGTTGGGTTTGTCCTGTTCAGTGTGTACCTAAGAAAGGTGGGATTACTGTGGTTCCTAATGCGAAAAATGAGTTGGTTCCAATGAGGCCAGTGACTGGTTGGTGAGTGTGCATGGACTACCACAAGCTAAATGCATGGACAGAAAAAGATCACTTCCCAATGTCTTCATGGATCAGATGCTAGATTGTCTCGCTGGTAAGGGTTGGTATTGTTTTCTAGATGGGTATTCGGGGTACAATCAAATCTCCATAGCTTCGGAAGATTAAGAGAAAACCACCTTCACTTGTCTGTATGAGACTTTCACCTTCAAAAGGATGCCATTTGGGTTGTGTAATGCTCCACCGACTTTTAAGTGGTGTATGATGTCGATATTTTTTGATATGGTGGAGGACACGATTGAGGTATTTATGGATGATTTCTCTGTGGTAGGTGACTCGTTTGATGGTTGTTTGATGCATTTGGCCGAGGTACTAAAACGATGTGAAGAGTGCAATCTTGTGCTCAATTGGGAAAATTGCCACTTCATCGTGAAAGAGGGTATAGTTCTAGGTCATCGGATTTCTGAGAAAGGTATTGAGGTGATAAAAAAACTTCCACCACCTATCTATGTAAAAGGTTTTCGATGTTTTCTTGGGCATGCAGGTTTTTACCGGAGGATCATAAAAAAAATTTCAAAAATTGCACACCCATTGCGCAAACTAATCGAAAAGAAGTGTAACTTTGATTCTGGTGATGCTTGTCTAAGAGCATTTGGAGAGTTGAAAGAAAGGTTAGTATTAACTCCTATCATTGTTTCACTGGATTGGGGGCAACCGTTTGAAGTAATGTGTGATGCAAGTGGGGTGGCGCTTTGTGTGGTATTGGGACAGAAAATGAGAGAAGATTCTTTATCCGATTTACTATGCCAGCAAAGCTCTGAATGTGGCTCAAAAGAACTATACTGTGACTTAACAGGAACTCCTTGCGGTGGTTTTCGCATTCGAGAAATTTCAATCCTACTTGCTTGGTACTAAGGTCATAGTGCATACTGACCATTCTACATTGAGGTATCTGATGGCTAAAAAAGATGCAAAACTGAGATTGATTAGATGGGTATTGTTGCTGCAAGAGTACAATTTTGAGGTGAACGATAGAAAGAGAACAAAAAATCAGGTTGCTGACCATTTGTCCAGATTAGAGGAGGAAGCTATGCTCAAGTTAGGAGATGGGGCTGAGATTAATGATGCATACCCAGATGAACATGTATTGGCTTCTTCTTATGATCTTGTCCTTTGGTTCGTAAATTTTTCTAACTACTTGGCAAACGGTTTGGTTCTAACAGATTTGTCATTTCACCAAAGGAAAATGTTTATGTATGATGTGAAGAAGTTCTTTTGGGATGAGGCTTACTTGTTTCGTGTCTGTGATGATAGGATTATTCGTCGTTGTGTGCCCGAGGTTGAGATGATGAGTATACTAGAGGCGTGTCGTTCATCGCCTGTTGGTGGGCACCATAATGGTATTCAGACTGCTCATAAAATCTTGAAGTGTGGGTATTACTGGCCTACCATCCAGCAAGATGTTCATGATTTCGCCAAGTCTTGTGACCGTTGCCAAAGAGAACGAGGAATTTTAAAGAAGCAAGAGCTCCATATGAACCCGATATTGGTGATTGAGTTGTTCGATGTTTGGGGTCTTGACTTAATGGGTCTGTTTGTGAGTTCACATGTGATGAAGTATATTCTTATTGCGGTTGACTATGTATCAAAATGGGTGGAGGCAATTGCGCTTTCAAACAATTAAGGGAAGAGTGTCACCACATTCTTGGAAAAGAGTATCTTCTCCAGATTTGGTATACCAAGGGCAATCATAAGCGATGAAGGTTCTCACTTTTGTAACAAGTTGTTCAAGGTGTTCCTTGAAAAATATGAAGTGTGTCACAATGTAGCTACTCCTTATCACCCATAGTCTAGTGGGCAAGTTGAGGTGTCAAATAGAGAAATAAAGCAAATCCATGCAAAGACTGTGAAAGACAACATAATTGATTGGTCAAAAAGGCTTGATGATGCTCTATGGGCCTATCGCACCGTATTCAAGACTCCTATAGGTATGTCTCCCTACCAACTTGTCATGCCATTTGCCTGTAGAGCTAGATCATAAAGCAATGTGGGCGCTAAAGAAGTTGAATTTGGATTGGGGCACCGCATCGAATCAAAGACTGAATGACATGAATGAGCTTGATGAGTTTCGCCTAAAAACATATGAAAGTGAAGCCTTGTACAAGTCGAATATGAAGAAGTACCATGATCAAGAGATTGAAAAGCATGAATTTGTTGTAGGTGCTTGATGAGTCCTAGATTTGGACTTATTTAGGGCTTTGTTTTGATAGTTTTAGTGTCCTTAAGTGCCCAATTTATGCTATAAATTGATGTTAAAGCCTTGATTTTCAGGTATGTTGATTAAGGAGCAAAATAAGGACACTAACAGGCAAAAAGGAACAAAACAAGCTGAAAAAGTGGAGAAAGGTGAGTCCAGTGATCGCCAAGACCACTTGACAACTCGCAGAGTGGCTCTTCAGTCCGCCTAAAGTTCCAGTGTGCCAGCCTTGAGGGAAGAAACCAACTCAGCAACATGAAAGGGGAAGTTGGTGAATCGCCGATCAGTTCCGTGATGAAATGATTGATCGCCAAAGTTAAAGGACTTGAGGATGCTGAGAGCCAATGCATAAAGGCAATAGAAGAGAGCAAAGGGAGGTTTGCTGAACCACTCAATGAATCCGACTTACCTCACCTAATGTCCTTTCATGGCTATTTTTTGGTGACTATAAATAAGAGTTTGAACTGTAAATTGAAGAGCTTGCTACCATTTTGAATAGTTTTCTTTTGAAGTTTGATAGTTTCCCAGTAGACTTAAAGGCTTTTTGAGACTCAATTTGGAGATTTTGCAAGTGGGTTGTTAATTTTATTTAAATTGGAGCATTGTAAAGACTTGAATACTCTTACCCAGTTGAGCAATAATCAATTTCGTAACCGTTTCTATCTTTTTATGATGTTTGGCTAAACCCCAATTCTTGTGGTATGATCATGTGATTATGGGTTGAATTAGCTTATGGGTATTGCTTATTACTAATTTAAATGCTATATTGAAGTGGGTTTAATCATTAGTTGAGGTTTAATTAATAAACTGTAGTTGCAAATGCAGTTCTAACTTTGTGTTCTTAGCTTGCTCGAGAGAGAAGTTTTGGGACTAAGGCTTGTGATAAATGGTTTGTAGGTATTGGGTTGATATGGGTTCAGCTCGAGAGAGTGAATCCTAAACCCAATCCTACCCATCTAGCTTGAGAGAGTAGATTAATTAAGGTGTGGGCTGTTCTTAATTGCTATGCTTGTTGATGTTCGAAAGAAATCACTTGAAGCGGAATAGTTGTTCGAGAGAAGGTTATTTCACTTATAGTCTAGCCTACCCACTAATATTAAGCTATTCGTTAGTAGTTCAATTACCCATATAGCGAAATTTGCCTATAATTGATCACATCCTGAGAATTTTTCTCTGTATTGTTATCGCAGCTTTGTGTGATTTCTTTGTAGTTGATAATTGCAAACAAAAATCCCCCATCTGACATTTGTGTCAACCCTTTGATTTGTTTACTTGTATTTTTTCGATAATTTCTATTCCTATAACTATGTAGATTACATTTGTACTTCATAACTAATCTTTGAACACGTACCAGTTCTTGTGGGTTCGACCCCAACTCATTTGATGGGTTTTATATTGCTTAACTGTCACGACACAAGGGAAGGGTATACCCTAGGTGTAACATGGCCTGCTTGACCCCTAAGGGGACTCATACAAGCCCTTAGCATAATCATAACATAAGATAATAGAAAAGTAAGGAAAATTTAAAACTTCTTTTAAACCATACAATCGAAAACATTTTCATAAAGCAAGTGGAAGTCTTTACTACACTTTTGTCTCAAACCATCTATTAAAATCTTGAATAAAAGTCTTGGGACGCAGCCCATACAAATGTCTAAAACATAAGGAAATGACATATAGGAAATAATGGGTTGGTCCTCGAAGTTATGAGTACTCACCAAATCTTCAAGTCTTCTTGCTCCTTAGAAACCTAGCCTTCAAAGGAACTCAATCTCTGAAATCCTACATTTGATTAGAATGTAGGCAAAGTATGCGTTAGTACATAATGTGAAACGACCCCAAAAAAATGCCCAAAAATGTGCTTCGGAAACACCTATAATTGTAATTTCCATATATCTCAAAATCCGTTTCGTTTTTCGAAAATCCGACTTCATATTCTTGTTTAGGGGGTCAAATTGAGTGGGAAATGGGTCTAACCCAAATTTTAGAGCAACCGTATCAAAATCCAAAATTTCCAAGTGAAGCCTTTTTCGAGGGTCTACTTTGGAGGGTCATATCTCCTAGCACACAAATTATTTGGTGGCCAATAATATATCCATGGAAAGCCCTTTGAGTTAGCTATCTAACGCACTTCGTTTCACCTTATTCGGAGTTCGGACGAAGAAGTTATGCCCATTTTCGTAAAGTCTGTCCGGCAGAAAATCCAAATTCCAGTAGCTGATTTTACTGTTCATCTACTGTTCACCCGCCTGTTTTTTTTTCTAAGTGTTGGACCCTTTTTTTCAAAGGACTTATATTAATTCCTAGATACCATAATCCAATTCCCATCCCAAAAAAAAAAACATTTCCCTCTCTACAATCCTCCATTTAAGAAGAAGAAGAAGTGGGAGCTAGGGCTTTGGATTCAAGGCTTTCTTCATCAATTTTCGTGGGAGATCATAGCAAAGGTATGGGGGTCTTGATCCTTGTCTAATTTTCCATACAAGGAGCCAAATCCAAAGTTACTTCAAAATATGAAAAATCTAGGTTTTCACTCAATCTCATGGGTTCTTCCATCAAATGGTTTTAAAAGGTTTCTAATGGCACTTTATGGTTATATTGTTGTTGTATTGACGATTTAAGATGAAAATACTCCATGAACCCATGATTTCTCTCTATTCCTAGTTTATGCCTTTATGAAGTGGTTGCTAGATAATGAATGTATATGAATCAAACTTGTTTAAAGGTCTTTAGATTGTTGAAGTATGTCATTACCCATGCTTATTTTATGGTGTATTGTTGGTGTATTGGTATGTGAGGCTTATGGCCTTAAAGGCATAGTATGAGAAATTGGAGTGTTATCATGACATTATATGAATGAGAATCCAATGAAGATAATGTGATCATGTTATGAATGTAAAGGTGTTGTTGTAGGTTGTTCACTGTTTTGGTTGCATAATTACTACCCTAATTTCCATGCTCTTTGATTTCATTACATGCCTTCAAGGTGTTTGACAAAATGTCCAACTATGGAGAATTGATAAATTGATGTTTTAAAGCTTGAGTTATGAGATGTATGGAACTTCAAAGATGTGTTGATGACAAACTAAGCTTGTGTATATGTTCATTCCATACGTGAGATTGCATTAGAGCCTACTGAGAATTTCCTATATAAAGTGTTGCATGACCATGCCCGGTCCGGGGGAAAAGAACCGGACAACCATGTGAGAGGTTTATATCTCACCACCTAGGATGTTTGGGGTGTGACCAACATCAACCATGTGAGAGGTTTATATCTCACCACCTAGGATGTTTGGGGTGTGACCAACATCAACCATGTGAGAGGTTTATATCTCACCACCTAGGATGTTTGGGGTGTGACCAACATCAACCATGTGAGAGGTTTATATCTCACCACCTAGGATGCTTGGGGTGTGACCAACATCAACCATGTGAGGGGTTTATACCTTGCCACCAGGGTGTCCGGGTGTGAACGGCATCCCCCATCCTAAGTTGGGGTTATAGATTGGTTGGATCATGCATACACATATGATATCTACTATTAGTATAGATTTACTTAAACATGTTTTGACTTCACTTTGATCATGCATCCTCATATTGTTATTCATAATGCCTATGAAACTATTTCTTGTATTTCGATTGTGTCCTTGTTTATTGTTGTGTTGCACCCCGCATACTTAGTACATTCCAAGTACTAACGCATATTTTGCCTACATGATGTCACCATGTAGGGACCGGAGCTACTCTTGATCCTTCTCTCCATTCACGTGGCTAGTACGACGCTTATCCGAGTTTGTTGGTGAGTCCTCAATAATTTGAGGGCTATGTTATGTTTCTTACTTCTATGTTTTGAGACTTTAGCTTGCAATTGTATTTTAACTATGAGGGGAGCCGGTAATATGTCATGGCCCCCGTCCTATCTATGTATGTAGAGGTGTGAGTTGGACAAGTATTTTGTAAACGAGCTTGACTCTTATTCTATGATGTCATTTTGAAATGGTTTGCCTTAGTCCCTATTTCCCGTTAATTAATGTTGAATGTACTTCCGCGATCGATGAAGTGTGATGACAAGTTTGAGAGGCTTGTTTGGGGTTCCTCATTCGCCATGTCACGTCTAGGCCCTAGGCTTGGGTCGTGACAAGCTTGGTATCAGAGCACTAGGTTGTTAAATCCTCGGAGTCCAACACACTGCGTTGAGTAGAGTCCTAATCATGGTTGTGAAGCGCGCCACGACTATGAATGGGAGGCTACAAAACGTTTTAGGAAAGGTTTCCCTTCTTCATGTTCTATGTCGTGCTTAGAGTGTGATAAGGTGATTCCTCCCTAACGCTTGTTCTTTGATTGCTAGATCATCATGCCAAACATGAGGGGAAGACGGGCCCGATCACCGGAAGAGCCACCCACCAATGGTGAGCTCCGTGATGCACTCACCATGCTTGCACAAGTGGTATCTAACCAAGTGCAACAAGGAGCCCAAGCTCCTCGAACTACCACCCCGGGGGAAAGGGTGAGAGATTTCATGAGGATGAACCCTCCGGTCTTCCATGGTTCAAAGGTGGATGAGGACCCGCAAGAGTTCATCGATGAGGTATGCAAAATCTTGACCATTATGGATGTTGGTGCTTGTGAGAAGGCGGAATTGGCGGCTTACCAACTCAAGGGGGTTGCTCAAATTTGGTTTGATCAATGGAAGGGTGAGAAAGGTAATGGCTATGTGGTGTTGTGGGAGGAGTTTAAAATTGCTTTCCTTAATAGGTTCTTCCCTCTTGAGCTTAGGGAGGCAAAGTTGGTGGAGTTCATGAACTTGAAGCAAGGAGCTATGAGTGTGAGGGAGTATGCCCTCAAATTTGTCCAACTCTCCAAGTATGCACCTCACTTGGTGGCCGACTCTAGGTCGAGGATGAACAAATTTGTGATGGGTGTATCCGACTTGGTTAGTGAGGAGTGTCGGTCCGCTATGCTCATTGGAGATATGGATTTGTCTCGGTTGATGACTTATGCCGAGCAAATGGAGGAGGAGAAATTGAGGAAGAGAAGGGGGCACGAGGCCAAGAGGGCCCGATTGGAGAATAGGTTCCCTAAGGGTGCTAGATTTCATCAAGGCCGAGGAAACCCTCATGTCAACCGGGGATTTGCTATCAATGTTCCTAGACCTCAAGGGGGAGGTGAAGTGGGTTCTATGGATGTATGCCCTAAGTGTGGGAGGAAGCATGGTGGTCCTTGCATGAAGGGTTCGGGTGCTTGCTTTGAATGTGGAGAAGTGGGTCATAAGAGGTTTGAATGTCCCAAGATCCGCAACAAGGTCCGAAGTGCTAACACTACTCCTTTGGGTAGAGGTGCTTCTCAAAGTGGTGCCCCAAGGAACAATCGATTTTATGCTTTGCATGGTAGACAAGGTGTTAATGAGACCCCGGATGTGGTGACCGGTATGTTGCAAATCTTTGATTTTGATGTTTATACTTTGATTGATCCGGGTGCCACCCCTTTCCTTTGTTACCCCCTTAGTTGCTAGAAAATTTCATGTTGAGTCGGAATTGTTGCATGAGTCATATGAAGTATCTACTCCCATTGGTGTCTCTATTGTTGCTAGAAAAGTGTATAGAAATTGTCCGGTTTGCATATTGAATAAGTTGTTGCCTTGCGATCTTATTGAGTTGAACATGGTGGATTTTGATGTTATTCTTGGGATGGATTGGTTGCATGCATATTATGCTTCTATTGATTGTAGGACTCGTAAAGTCAAGTTCGATTTCCTAATGAACCCGTTCTTGAGTGGGAGAGCCGGGATGTTGTGGTGAAGGGGAAATTCATTTCTTGCATTAAAGCCCATAGGTTGATTTCCAAAGGGTGCTTGTACCATATTGTGAGAGTCAATGATGTGGAGTCTAAAGTCCCTCCTGTTGAGTCTATTCCGGTTGTTAATGAGTTTCTAGATGTCTTCCCAGAAGACCTTCCCGGTGTCCCTCCCGAAAGGGAGATAGATCTTGGTATAGACCTCCTTCCCGATACTCAACCTATTTCTATCCCCCCTTACCGTATGGCCCCGGCAGAGTTGAAAGAGTTGAAAGAGCAATTAAAAGATTTGTTAGAGAAGGGATTTATTAGACCTAGTCATTCTCCCTGGGGTGCTCCGGTTTTGTTTGTGAAGAAGAAAGATGGGTCTCTTAGAATGTGTATTGATTATCGACAACTTAATAGGGTCACCGTCAAGAATAGGTATCCTCTTCCAAGGATTGACGATTTATTTGACCAATTGCATGGGGCTAGTCACTTCTCTAAGATTGATCTTCGATCAGGGTATCATCAAGTGAAGGTGAGGGAGTGTGATATTCCCAAGACGGCCTTTCGTACTAGGTATGGGCACTATGAGTTTGTGGTGATGTCTTTTGGGTTGACTAATGCTCCGGCTCTCTTTATGGATTTGATGAATAGGGTTTTCAAACCCTACCTTGATTCTTTTGTGGTGGTGTTTATAGATGACATCTTGATCTATTCTAGGGGTGAGGAAGAGCACAAGGGTCACTTGAGGGTGGTACTCCAAAGATTGAGGGAAGAGAAGTTGTACGCTAAATATGAAAAGTGTGAGTTTTGGTTGAAGGAAGTTGCTTTCCTAGGCCATGTGGTGTCGGGGGATGGTATTAAGGTGGATCCTACGAAGACCGATGTTATTAGGAATTGGCCTAGACCTTTGACCCCGTCGGATATAAGGAGTTTCTTGGGTTTAGCGGGTTATTATAGGAGATTTGTAGAAGGGTTTTCTTCTCTTGCTTCTCCTATGACTAAGTTGACTCAAAAGAAGGCTAAATTTGTGTGGTCGGATGAGTGTGAGGAAAGCTTCCAAACTTTGAAAGAAAGGCTTGTGTCCGCTCCTATTTTTCACTTCCAGATGGGTTAGAAGGCTTTGTTGTTTATTGTGATGCTTCCCATATTGGTTTGGGTTGTGTGTTGATGCAAAGTGGTAAGGTTATAGCCTATGCTTCTAGGCAACTTAAGGTTCATGAAAAAAATTACCCAACCCATGATCTTGAATTGGCCGCCGTGGTTTTTGCTTTAAAGATTTGGCGTCATTATTTGTATGGGGTGCATGTTGATATCTTCACCGACCATAAGAATCTCCAATATGTGTTCACACAAAAAGATCTTAACTTGAGACAAAGGAGGTGGTTAGAATTCCTTAAGGATTATGATATGAGTGTTCACTATCATCCGGGGAAAGCTAATGTGGTGGCGGATGCATTGAGTAGAGTGTCCATGGGTAGCTTGGCTCATGTGGAGGAAGGTAGTAAAGAGTTGGCTAAGGAGGTCCATCGGTTGGCCAAATTGGGAGTTAGGTTAGAAGGGGTGGATAGTGGAAGAGTAGTTGTTGTTGATGGTTCAAGGTCTTCCTTGGTTGATGAGGTGATAGTCAAGCAAGATCTTGATCCTTCTTTGGTAGAATTAAAGGCTTCGGTGAGTAGTGGTAAGGTGGAGGTTTTCTCCCAAGGGGGAGATGGTGCCCTTAGGTACCAAGGTAGATTATGTGTTCCTTGTGTGGATGGTGTGAGGGAAAGAATCCTTGATGAGGCTCATAATTCTTCTTATTCTATTCATCCGGGGTCAACAAAGATGTATAGAGACTTGAGGGATGTGTATTGGTGGGGCGGTATGAAGAAGGACATTGCAAAATTTGTTTCGGGTTGCCATAGTTGTCAACAAGTCAAGGCTGAACATCAAAGGCCGGGTGGCCTAACTCAAGACATTGAGATACCTACTTGGAAGTGGGAAGAAATCAACATGGATTTTGTAGTGGGCTTACCCAAGGCTAGAAGAGGCTTTGATTCGGTTTGGGTGGTGGTTGATCGGATGACAAAGTCGGCTCATTTCCTACCGGTTAAAACTACTTACGGGGCTGAAGAGTATGCCAAGTTGTACATTCATGAATTGGTAAGGTTGCATGGGATTCCTTTGTCTATCATCTCGGATCGTGGTGCCCAATTCACTTCTCACTTTTGGAAGTCATTCCAAAGGGGTCTTGGTACAAAGGTAAAGCTTAGCACGGCCTTCCACCCTCAAACGGATGGCCAAGCCGAAAGAACAATTCAAACCTTGGAGGATATGCTTAGAGCTTGTGTATTGGAGTTGAAAGGTAGTTGGGATGATCATCTTCCTTTGATTGAATTTGCATACAACAATAGTTATCATTCTAGTATCGGTATGGCTCCTTTTGAGGCACTTTATGGTAGACGGTGTAGGTCACCGATTGGGTGGTTTGAAGTCGGAGAGGTGGCCTTGTTGGGTCCGGATCTGGTCATGGATGCTTTTGAGAAGGTAAGGATGATTAGGGAGAGGTTGAAAACAGCCCAAAGTCGTCAAAGGTCTTATGCCGATGTGAGGAGACGGGATCTTGAATTCAAAGTGGGTGATTGGGTTTAATTTGAAGGTTTCTCCAATGAAAGGTGTGGTTCGTTTTGGTAAGAAGGGGAAATTAAGTCCTAGGTATGTCGGTCCTTATGAGATAATAAGAAGGGTTGGTAAAATAGCCTATGAATTGGGGTTGCCCAAGGAGATGGAATTAGTTCATCCGGTATTCCATGTATCGATGTTGAGGAAATGTGTTGGTGATCCTAACGCTATTGTACCTCTTGAGGTTGTGGGTGTTGTAGAAGATAATTTGACATATGAAGAAGTCCCAGTTCAGATCTTAGATAGACAAGTTAAAAGGTTGAGGAACAAAGAAGTGGCGTCCGTTAAGGTGCTTTGGAGAAATCAACAAGTGGAGAGTGCTACTTGGGAGGCCGAAGCGGACATGCAAAGACGTTATCCTTATCTATTCAACTCCACTCAAGCCTAAGGTATTAAATCAAGTCCTTTGTACTCCATCGAGTCTTACATTTCAGCCTCTGAATCATTAATGTGCATACATGTTTAAATTGATGAGTTATGGATGCTTTACACTAAGTTTTGAAATCTTGAAGTGATGTTTAAATAAAATTTTTGCATTCATGTTGGGGCTGATATGTTCTTACTAAGTCTTGCCTTGTACGTCTCTTCCACATTCGGGGACGAATGTTCCCAAGGGGGAGATATTGAAACGACCCCAAAAATGCCCGAAAATGTGCTTCGGAAACACCTATAATTGTAATTTCCATATATCTCAAAATCCGTTTCGTTTTTTCGAAAATCCGACTTCATATTATTGTTTAGGGGGTCAAATTGAGTGGGAAATGGGTCTAACCCAAATTTTAGAGCAACCGTATCAAAATCCAAAATTTCCAAGTGAAGCCTTTTTCGAGGGTCTACTTTGGAGGGTCATATCTCCTAGCACACAAATTATTTGGTGGCCAATAATATATCCATGGAAAGCCCTTTGAGTTAGCTATCTAACGCACTTCGTTTCACCTCATTCGGAGTTCGAACGAAAAAGTTATGCCAATTTTCGTAAAATCTGTCCGGCAGAAAAAGACAATTTCCAGTAGCTAATTTTACTGTTCACCCGCCCCATTTTTTTTTCTAAGTGTTGGACGATTTTCTTCCAAAGGGCATATGTTATTTCCTATATAGCATTAGTTCAAATTTGATCTCTAAAAGATTTCCAAAACACCTCTCCTATACTTAGACACATTTTCTCTCAAGTTCTCTCAAGAACCCTAATCCAAAACCTTCCTCAAGATTGAAGAGACTCTTGTCCCAAGTTGCAAGCTTCCATTGAAGACACTCTCAAGACCTTCATAAGAAATCAAGGTATGTGGTGTTGAACTCATGGGTCCTTCCACCCATAGTGCCTAGACTCTATTCTACTCACTAATTCATGGTTTAAGTTAAGATTCATATATTAGTCTTGTTCTTTGTAATAATTTCCTACACATTGAATTTTAAACATGAAAAGTGATTGTTTTGAGCATGTTGTGACCCTAGAACTTGAACCTAAATTTGGAATGGATGTGGAGATTTTCATGTGATATTGTGGGTGTTAAAAGGTGTTGTTGTAGGTTGTTCATTGGTTTGGCTGCATAATTACTACCCTATTTCCCATGCTCTTTGATTCCATTACATGCCTTCAAGGTGTTTGACAAAATGTCCAACTATGGAGAATTGATAAATTGATGCTTTAAAACTTGAGTTATGAGATGTATGGAACTCCAAAGATGTGTTGATGACAAACTAAGCTTGTGTATATGTTCATTCCATACGTGAGATTGCATTAGAGCCTAATGAGAATTTCCTATATAAAGTGTTGCATGACCATGCCCGGTCCGGGGGAAAAGAACCGGACAACCATGTGAGAGGTTTATATCTCACCACCTAGGATGCTTGGGGTGTGACCAACATCAACCATGTGAGAGGTTTATATCTCACCGCCTAGGATGCTTGGGGTGTGACCAACATCAACCATGTGAGAGGTTTATATCTTACCACCTAGGATGCTTGGGGTGTGACCAACATCAACCATGTGAGAGGTTTATATCTCACCACCTAGGATGCTTGGGGTGTGACCAACATCAACCATGTGAGGGGTTTATACCTTGCCACCAGGGTGTCCGGGTGTGAACGGCATCCCCCATCCTAAGTTGGGGTTATAGATTGGTTGGATCATGCATACACATATGATATCTACTATTAGTATAGATTTACTTAAACATGTTTTGACTTCACTTTGATCATGCATCCTCATATTGTTATTCATAATGCCTATGAAACTATTTCTTGTATTTCCATTGTGTCCTTGTTTATTGTTGTGTTGCACCCCGCATACTTAGTACATTCCAAGTACTAACGCATATTTTGCCTACATGATGTCACCATGTAGGGACCGGAGCTACTCTTGATCCTTCTCTCCATTCACGTGGCTAGTACGACGCTTATCCGAGTTTGTTGGTGAGTCCTCAATAATTTGAGGGCTATGTTATGTTTCTTACTCCTATGTTTTGAGACTTTAGCTTGCAATTGTATTTTAACTATGAGGGGAGCCGGTAATATGTCATGGCCCCCGTCCTATCTATGTATGTAAAGGTGTGCGTTGGACAAGTATTTTGTAAACGAGCTTGACTCTTATTCTATGATGTCATTTTGAAATGGTTTGCCTTAGTCCCTATTTCCCGTTAATTAATGTTGAATGTACTTCCGCGACCGATGAAGTGTGATGACAAGTTTGAGAGGCTTGTTTGGGGTTCCTTCGGGTTTCCTCATTCGCCATGTCACGTCTAGGCCCTAGGCTTAGGTCGTGACATGTAATATGTAACATTCAGCTCAAACACCCAATAAGCAATGCAACTACAACATGCTAACTTATAAATTAAATATTACTAAGAAGAGAATTAGTACCTTGGTCTGGATTTTCTCCCGTTTCAAAGAGATGTTGATATCTCTTCTTCATATCTTCCTCAGCTTCCCAAGTAGCTTCCTCAACAAATTGGTTCCTCCAAAGGACTTTGACTGATGCTACTTCCTTAGTCCTCAACTTGTAAACTTGGCGATCTAGAATATTGATTGGAATCTCTTCATCAAATAAGCTATCCTTGATCTCAACATCTTCAATTGGTATGATCAATGAAGGATCACCCATGCACTTCTTTAACGCGGAGATGTGAAATACAAGATGAACCAGGGCTAACTCTTGTCGTAGCTCCAACTTATAAGCTATATTACTCGCCCTTTTTGATATTCTGTAAGGGCCAATATACCAGGAAATAAGCCTCCCTTCTTACGAAATCTTATAACACCTTTTATTGGTGAAACTTTCAAGTATACCCAATCATTTACTTCAAACTCCAACTCCCTTCTCATAATATCAGTGTAGGATTTCTAACGACTCTGCATCATTTTCAACCTCTGTTTAATCATTTTAACCTTCTCCATTGCTTGATGAACTAAATCTAGTCTTATCAACCAAGCTTTACAAACTTCAAACCATCCAATAAGAGATCTGCATCTTCTCCCATTAAGAGCTTCACAAGGAGCCATTTGGATGCTAGAGTGGTAACTATTGTTGTAAGAAAATTAAATAAGAGGTAGTTGATCATCCCAATTACCTTTGAAATCAATCACACAAGCCCTCAAAATATCCTCTAAAGTCCAAATAGTACGCCCTGCTTGCCCATCTTTCTGAGGATGAAAGGCAGTACTTAAGTTCACCTTTGAACCCAAGCCTTTTTGGAATGACTTCCAAAACAGTGCAGTAAATTGTGCACCTCTATTTGAAATAATGGAGACTAGAACTTAATGAAGTCTAACTACTTCTTGAAGATACAACATGGCATAGTACTCTACTGAATGGGTAGTCTTTACCGACAAAAAGTGGGCTGATTTTGTCATTCTATCGACAATTACCCAAATAAAATCATGTTGCCTAAGAGACCTTGGTAAACCTATGATGAAATTCATATTAATCATATCTCATTTCCATTCCGAAAGTTCTATAATCTGAGTATCAACTTTAATTCCCTCTCCAGACACAATGTGGCCTAAGAATGCCACAGATTCAAGCCAAAATTCACACATAGAGAACTTCGCATACAACTCCTTGTACTTTAGAGTTCGGAGAACTATTCTGATATGATTAGCACGATCTTCCTCATTCCTCAAATAAATTAGTATGTCATCAATGAAGATGATAACAAACATATCTAGATAAGGTTTCAATACTCTACTCATAAGGTCCATGAACGATGCAGGCACATAGGTTAAACTGAACAACATGACCAAAAACTCATAATGAACATAACGGGTCCTAAAAGCTATCTTTGGAATATCACATTCCCTTACTCTTAAATGATGGTAGCCAGACATGAGGTCTATCTTAGAGAAACAGGTGGCACCCTGAAGTTGATTGAAAAGATCAGCAATCCTTGAAAGAGGATGCTTATTCTTGATGGTAACCTTGTTCAACTGACGGTAATATATATACATCCTAAGGCAACCATCCTTTTACCTCACAAACAAGACCGGAGCGCCCCAAGGTGAGACACTTGGTCGAATAAAGCCCTTATCTAGGAGGTCTTTCAACTGCTCCTTCAACGCTAACTTTGCTGGAGCCATTCTATAAGGCATAATAAATATAGGACGAGTGTCTGGAAGAAGGTCTATATCGAAGTCTATCTCTCTCTCAGGAGGGGCTGTGGGAAGATCATCTGGAAAGACTTCTTGGAAATCTCTTACTACGAAAACTGACTGAATAGAAGGTATCTCAACACTAGAGTCAGTAACTCAGACTAATTGATAGACACACCCTTTAGAAACTAACTTCCTTTCCTTAAGGTACGAAATGAAACGACCCTGAGGCATAACTGAACTACTTTTCCACTCTAAGACTGGCTCATTTGGAAACTGGAACTTGACAACTCGAGTTCTACAATCAACTGAGGCATAAAAGGTATGAAGTCAGTCCATACCAAGAATAACATTAAAATCTGCCATCACTAACTCAACTAAATCAGCCATGGTATTCTTGTGATTGACAGAAATAGGACAATCACGATAGACTCTCTCTGCTAGAATAGACTGACCAACATGTGTAGAAACACTGAAGGGTTCACTAAGTTGCTCAGGAATAACACCAAAATTAATTGCAACATATGGAGTTACAAAGGGTAAACTCGTTCGTGGGTCTAGCAAGGCATAAATATTAAAGTTAAGGACTTTGATCACACACTAGTGACAACATCTGGTGAATCCTCTGGCTCTTGGCGACTAGTGATAGCATATAGGCGGTTCACTATTCCGCTAATACCTGAAGTAGCTCCTCTAGGTGCAGCCCTGTCTGGTGGAGCAACAGAAGAAGACTGGGATCTATTGCCACCATTACCATTTCCCTGCTTGTTCTTTGTACACCCTCGCATAAAATGACCATTCTGGCTACACTTGAAACAACCAGTGGAGCCATCACGACACGTCCCTGTGTGGTCCTACCACACTTATCAGATGCAAGAGGCTTACTACCCCTTGTGCCATACTACCCTGAGAATAGGCAGGTTTGGCTCTGAAATTCTGACTTTTGTACTCACTTTGGTTCTTTGGTGTAGGTGCAATAGTAGATGATGGAGTAGGCCCCTTCTGTTTATGTTGGAAATATGACCGGTTGGCATTATTCTTCTATTACCCGGACTCAGTCCCTGTCTTAGCTCTCTTAGTCTTAAAGTCTTCTCTATCCTGCAACTTCTCTTGCTTAACCTGCTGCACATAGACCATCATAGAATATTCAAGTATAAGTCTAAGTAAAAAGACAGAAGATATAATGAAAAATCAAATAGAATTCTTAGGAATACAAATTGATAAAAATGGAATAAAAATGCAAACACATATAGTACAAAAAGTAATTAACTCAAATGAACAGCTAGATACGAAAAAGAAATTACAATCATTTCTAGGACTAGTAAATCAAGTAAGAGAATATATACCAAAATTAGCAGAGAATTTAAAACCATTACAACAAAAATTAAAGAAAGATGTAGAATACCAGTTTGATAAGAAAGACCAAACACAAATACAAAAAATAAAATAATTATGTAAGAACCTACCTAAACTATATTTTTCGAATGAAAATAAAAAATTTACTTGTATAGTAGAATCCGGCGCTAGTGAAAAGAGTTATGGAGGAGTATTAAAATATGGGTATGGGGAAGGAAAAATAGAACATCATTGTAGATATTATTCAGGAACATTTACTAATGCAGAAGTAAGATGGGAAATAAATAGGAAAGAATTATATTCGGTATGTAAGTGTTTATTATCATTTGAACCATATATTGTATACAACGAATTTATTATAAGAACAGATAATACACAAGTAAAATGGTGGCTAACAAGAAAAATACAAGATTCGGTAACAACAAAAGAAATAAGGAGACTGGTATTAATATATTAAATTTTACATTTACAATTGAAGTAATAAAAACTGATAAGAATGTTATTGCAGATTACCTATCACGACAAAGCTACTCAAACTGAGACTAAGGAAAAAGATACAATTGAAAAGATATTTAAAGTCATTACTACACTTTGTACAAAAGTGGATAGTATGGACAATGAGATACAAAAGCTAAAGACTGATGAAGATAATCTAAAGTCTAAAGCTAGTCAGCAGCATGACTATAAAAATGCGGAGCTACGTCGATCGGAAGATGGAAAAAACCCAGAGCTAAAAGGAGACGATGGGAAACTCCTTAAAACCCATAATGTTTGTTTAAATACAGCTACAGGTACAAGCAAACAAGTTAGCGATAAACAACATAAAAATGCATACTTAAACCAGCTATTCGCAAAACCATTTACCCAAACGACACCTATACATGTGTCCATAGAACCACAAACATCTACATACGCAGATAGTTTACAAAACCAAAATGAGAAAAAGACATATAACTACATCAAACGAACCTGTATTGAAAATATCCACAAAATCCAAACCTATTTAAACCGCAACCCCAAATCAACTACAAAAGAACCAAACCAGGATTATTTGATACAAAAGTTACAAGGATATAACAAGTTAATTGCACAACCGAAAACTAATGCTAATTTAGTAAGAACATGTTACAACTACGGACTATTAAATACTATATACACATACAATGTAGAAGAAGTTAGTGGAATACCAGAACTACACAAAGCATTCGTCACATACAAAAGAGTTACGAAAGGAAATTTATTTTATATAAAATTCTATACAGCACCAACGGATATATTATACGAGGAAATAAAACCTCCAATACAGGTTATCAAGATAGGATTAACTAAAGATATGATTATACCTAAAGATATCGGACAACAAGAAGAGATATGCAAAATAGAGATACCAAGTTTTTATGCCAACAAACTGATAATTGGTGTATCAACGATTATACAAGGGCTAGCAAATAACTATTTAAACGGAAACGTTATATGGAACTATTATGCAAGAGACCAACTAATGATTTATTCCAATTCAAGGGAGCTAAGGAAAGCAGATATGGATGAAGTCCAAAGATGGATTTTATCACTACTAAAACCAGAAGAACGACCTACGACACGAGCACTAAACGAAGGATTTATTTCAGTAGAATTATTAACCAGATATTGCAAGCTAATTGGTCATAAATGCCCGGACCATATATGTTCAAAGTGCAACGGAGAAGATAATATAATTCCAGATGTCCAGCTGGAATGATCTAATAAGATAAGACGGAAAAAGATAAGAAGAAGAAAAAGACAAGAAAAAGAAGATAAAAAGAAGATAAGGACGGAAAGAGATAAGGGAAAGAAGACACTTGTAAATTCTAGTCTTATTATTGAATGTAATGTAAAATAGTCAATAAAGTAGGAAGTGTGCATGTGCATATTAAAAGTAGGATGGACAAATGTAATAAAGAGTATGGGCAAGTATGGACAAGTGTAACAATAATATGGGTAAGTGTAAGTAGTAGGAATGATAGGTGTAAGTAGCACATTATTGTAAGTAGTATGTGAGAATCCCTTTCTATATTAGGGAGGATATATGTAAATGAAAAGGCAATGCCTGATATATAAAACTTTCTTTCAAAAAACTCTCTCAACAAAAAATTTAGTATTTAGATAAATGGAGCAACAATCTGAAATCCAATCAGATATTTCAGATAGCATGGCTAAGCAAGAGGCAAAGGTATATTGTTCAAAAAATATGCGGAACTAATTTCATATATTCCTGAATATCATATATATGATTGAATAAATTTATGTTAGTTATTATGTCTTAGAATTATTTGAATCAAGATTTCTAGTTTATTAGCACACTGGAAACAGAGAGAAAACTTCTATACTATGCCATCCTAATGTTGAAACTGGTAGGCGAGGAAGCCGTTTAGGGAAGTAAACAAAGTTGAGGCGCTGATAAGAAGGAAGTATCCGCTAAAGTACGATGCTAGTAGTGACAGGAAAACATGATAAAGATAATCTAGTTCATAATGATCTAATATAAATTTAATCAATTATGAATATGATAGGAAGGAATAATTTGAAATAAAAAAACCTGCATAATAAAGAACATGACTACATACATGCATGATGAAATGATAAAAAACTACGAAACTTTAATCTTATATGTACTTAAAAATATAGAAATAATCGAATTAAGAAGAATAATATGGGAAAAAATATTTAATGATTACGAATCAGAAGATATATTAAATCAAAAATGGTGTGAAATAGACCTACATGATTTAGACTTCGAAAGAGTAGAATGGTATGATTTAGAAATAAATTCAGATCAAAATGAACTACGAATATTTACAATATTGGATAAAATCTATGGAAGATATAAAACTATTAGAACAATTAATGGAGGAAAATTTATATATGTACCAAAGAACCGAAGATATGTTATATCTAGAATATATCATAAATAATATTAAAGAAATATTCAGATTAAAACAACTATCGAAAGAATATTACAATAAATATTATTACATTTTACCATGAATTTTACAGTACCAAAAAATAACATTAAAGAGATATCAAGATTAAGACACCTAGCAAAAGAATATTATAATAAAATCTTTAAAATAAAATACTTACCTACCACACTACCATCTACCACACTACCACTTCAATGAATTCCTCAGTTACCAATTCCGCACCGAAAAATGGTATCTAGACACAAAAATGAAATTACAATCATTCTTAGGACTAGTAAATCAAGTAAGAGAATATATACGAAAATTAGCAGAGAATTTAAAACCATTACAACAAAAATTAAAGAAAGATATAGAATATCAGTTTGATAAAAAAGACCAAATACAAATACAAAAGGTAAAATTATTATGTAAAAAGTTACCTAAACTATACTTTCCAGATGAAAACAAAAAATTTACTTATATAATAGAATCAAATGCGAGTCTTGTAATTGCAATTTTTCTTTAAATTTAATTATCTTTGTTCTTTTTCTTTTTGTTTAATTTCATACATTTCTTTTAATATTGCTAGCTCTTTTTCTAGCTCTATTATTTTAGTATTTTTTACTTCTTCTAATTGTTGTACTTCCTTTTTTGCTTGTTGTTTTATTTTTTCATTATCTTGTAAAATAGTTAATATAGTATGGTGTGAATAGTAGTGTGTCATAATGTTAAGTAGTAATGTGTGTCATAATAAGGATGGGCATGTGTAAGGGATGGTAGGGGGTGTAATTTATTATTCGTTTATTTATTATTGGTATTTTGGCATTTCCTTTAGTGTATTTGCAATATATGATACGTTCTCTTTGACTTACTACACAATATTCTTCTTTTTGTCGTTTAAACCAGTTTCTATTTTTCGGTGCGGAATTGGTAACTGAGGAATTCATTGAAGTGGTAGTGTGGTAGGTAAGTATTTTATTTTAAAGATTTTATTATAATATTCTTTTGCTAGGCGTCTTAATCTTGATATCTCTTTAATGTTATTTTTTGGTAGTGTAAAATTCATTGTAAAATGTAATAATATTTATTGTAATATTCTTCCGATAGTTGTTTTAATCTGAATATTTCTTTAATATTATTTATGATATATTCTAGATATAACATATCTTCGGTTCTTTGGTACATATATAAATTTTCCTCCATTAATTGTTCTAATAGTTTTATATCTTCCATAGATTTTATCCAATATTGTAAATATTCGTAGTTCATTTTAATCTGAATTTATTTCTAAATCATACCATTCTACTCTTTCGAAGTCTAAATCATGTAGGTCTATTTCATACCATTCTTGATTTAATATATCTTCTGATTCGTAATCATTAAATATTTTTTCCCATATTATTCTTCTTAATTCGATTATTTCTATATTTTTAAGTACATATAAGATTAAAGTTTCGTAGTTTTTTATCATTTCATCATGCATGTATGTAGTCATGTTCTTTATTATGCAGGTTTTTTTATTTCAAATTATTCCTTCCTATCATATTCATAATTGATTAAATTTATATTAGATCATTATGAACTAGATTATCTTTATCATGTTTTCCTGTCACTACTAGCATCGTACTTTAGCGGATACTTCCTTCTTATCAGCACCTCAACTTTGTTTACTTCCCTAAACGGCTTCCTCGCCTACCGATTTCAATATTAGGATGGCATAGTATAGAAGTTTTCTCCCTGTTTCCAGTGTGCTAATAAACTAGAAATCATGATTCAAATAATTCTAATACATAATAACTAACATAAATTTATTCAATCATATATATGATATTCAGAAATATATGAAATTAGTTCCGCATATTTTTTGAACAAAATACCTTTGCCTCTTGCTTAGCCATGCTATCTGAAATATCTGATTGGATTTCAGATTGTTGCTCCATTTATCTAAATACTAAATTTTTTGTTGAGAGAGTTTTTTGAAAGAAAGTTTTATATATCAGGCATTGTGTGCCTTTCATAAATTTTATGTTTTAGTTTTTGCATTTAAATTTCTATAATCAATAACCATTCTGCTTTTTTCTCTTATTTGTTCACTATGTTTATTTACGATAAATGCCGGGCTTGTATGCTTACTATTGCTTTGTTGTATATATCCTTTTTCTAGTAATTCATCTATATGTATCTTAAATTCTGTTAAATCATTAAAATTATACTTTAATGGTTTTTAGGTTATTATACTATTATTATTATCAATTAGCTCAATTTTTACTTTTGTTTTATGTTTTTCCCATCCTTTTAAAGGATCCTCACTATATAATAATTCTAACTTATCTTGAATTTTGTTTACTTTAACTATATAGAATATAATTAATTCTATTTTAGGGTCTTCTTCTTTTATATTTTCTAATTTTTGTGTAATTTTTTCACTTCCTTTTATCCATTCTGTTGTTTTTTGTTTTTTATTATTAACTCTTTTTGCTCCTACTTTTTGTTTACATGGTGTCGTGAACCACCAGTGTGTTTTTGTTATTATATGTGGGTATAATTTTTCTAAAAATGGAATTCCTAATAGCATATCTTTTGTAGTTAATTCAAAGTTATATATTTCTTCTATAGTTAATATTTTATACCATATTTGTACTTTTATATTTTTTGCCTTATATGTGATCATGCTTCCTTCATTATTAAATCCCGTTACTACTATCGGTGTTTTTAATTTTTCTCATTTATCTTCTGGTAAACAATTGTATTTACATATATTAGCTTCTGCTCCAGTATCTATCATTGGTGTATAATATCGATTGTAATATCCTTCTATTATTATCTTTGAAAGTATATATATTTTCATATTTTTATTATACTAAAGCCCTTTTTATTATTACTCTCTTATTTTCATAATTTATTGTTAACTGTTTGTCTTCTAGATTATATGGTTTTACTTGTTCTAGCCATTTTATTCCTAAAATGATATTTTCATTTCCTTGATATATTTTGAATTTTATCGCTATTGGTACTCCTCCGATGATTATTTCTTTTTCTGTAGTTTCTTCGGTATACATTAATGCTTTTGGTAGTTCGGAGCATGATTGTTCAATAGTTATTATTTCATCTTCTGTCACTAATTCTCTTGTAATATAGTTTTCTTCTCGTCCTATATCTATTAATATTAAATATTTTTGTTGTTCCATTATTCCCGTTATGTAGTATTGATGTGGTTTTATATCTTCCTCCATTGATTTTTGTAGAGTTTTATCTATTCTTCTTGAGGTACTCATTTTTTATGAGATTTGTGGTATTTCACAGTTCATGTTTATTCTTTTTGATGTTGATGTACTTAATCTTTCTTTTACTATTTCTAAATCTTCTTCTATGTCAATTTCATTATAACTATAGTCATTCTTGTCTATGACTATGACTATTCTTTCAAAAGGATCTTCTATTTTTATTTTATTTATTTTATTTTTTGCTGTTATTTTATGTTTTGTCGTTAAAACATATAAGTTTTTACATCTAGTTGTAAATATTTTACTTCCCGGGGCTAGTTCTATTCCTGACATTCTCCAATATAATACTAACGATTTATCTATATTTCTGTCATTTATTGCTACTGAGTAATTAACACTTATTATAAATTTAAATTTTTGGTATATGAGGTTACCTCTTACTGCACGTATTATACTTTTTTCTATGGGTTGTATAATTCTTTCATCCGCTAAGTATATTTCTATGGGTGTATCTATTCCTTCTCTAAAACATGCTTTTATTAGTATTTTTGTTCCTCCTAAATGTACATATTTAATTGGATTTTTAGCCTTAATATCTTGTATTTCTTTATTTATTATTGGTATTTTGGCCTTTTCTTTAGTGTATTTGCAATCTATGATATGTTTTCTTTGACTTACTACATAATATTCTTCTTTTTGTCGTTTAAACTAGTTTCTTATTGTTGGTATTTCGAATATTTTTGCTACGCTTAGGTCTAATTCTTTTCCTTTTATTTGTTCAAATATACTATTATCAAATATTATTTTCTGTTCTAAAGATTCTTCGTCTTGATGTTCTTCTTTATTTATTATTTGTATGTCTGCTTCAGTCATTTGTTATATTATAGAATTCTTTATCTGATTCTATTTCTATGTTACTATCTATTTCATTTTATGATATTTCATATATGCTATCTTCACTTTCTAATTCATAATCTATGTACTCTATTTGTGTATATTTTTCATTGTCTATTATTATTTCTGATATCTGTTTTTTCTTTGGATTTTTAGGTAATTTACAATCTCTAGCTATATGTCCTAATTTTCCACAATTATAACAAGTACATTCCGTTAGTTTTCTTTTTGGTCTATATGGTCTTTTGGTTTTGTAGTTTTTTACATAGTACCCTCTTCTTGGTTTTTTATATTTATATTTTGATCTATATTTTTTATTATATTTCTTTCTATTTTTATAATACCTATCCGTACAACCAAATTGGGTGTTGTTTTATTTTTGCAACATGCTAAGTTTTTTACTAATATTTTTTCCATTTTTATTTCTTCTTTATGCTTTTCACATAGTTCCATAAACCATCGTTGCAAGAATTTCATTCTAGCTCCTAAGGTGTCCGTTAATTCTGCTTCATTCCAACTTTTTATTACTTTTGAATTAAAAGGTTCTGGTAATTTTGTAAAATATAATTTTCTTATTTATTTACTTTCTTCTATGCTATATGTTCCTTTATAATAATATTCTCTAAATGCACATGTATATTCATCTATGTAACACATATTACATATTGCTAATTTTGTCATTAGATTCCGATTTATGATTTTTTCTTTATTTTGTTCTTCTACCTCTGTTGTCATACTACTAAATTCATTTCTTATAGCTATTTCGTATTTATATAATATTTCCATGGTTGTAGTGGCTATTCCACCATCAAATTTCTTATTATTTCTTAAAGTTGTTAAGCTTTCACTTGTTAAATTTTGTAGCCATAATTTTACTGTTCTTATAAGTGTTGTTTCTATGTATCCTGGTGCCTCTGCTATTACTATCTTGTTATCTATTAATTTTTTTGATATGTATCCTATCCATAATTGGATTGTTTTATTTATATCTGTTACACAGTCTAAATCTAAAAAATCATGTTGTCCAGTTATTGGTTTGGGTGTCCATTTTCTACTTAATCTTTTATCCCATGTAGTTTTTTTTTTTATCATATTGTTCATAATTTTCATTATAATATTTTGGATTAAATTTTTTTGGGTTGTTTCCTCCTGATGTGCTAGGTTTTTCGTCCATGTCTACGTCTTCTGTATTTACTTCTAAATTCTTTGTATTATCTATGTTTGCTAAAAGTTCCGTATATGTTTCGCTTGTTTCCGAATGTTGTTCTAGATCATCATCGTTTATTTCATCAACTCTTATTTCGGGTAGATTATCTTGGTTATTTTCTTCTTTTTCTCCTAATTCATCTTGTAATTGCAATTTTTCTTTAAATTTAATTATCTCATTTGCTAATTTTGTTTTTTTGTTCTTTTTCTTTTTGTTTAATTTCATACATTTCTTTTAATATTGCTAGCTCTTTTTCTAGCTCTATTATTTTAGTATTTTTTACTTCTTCTAATTGTTGTACTTCCTTTTTTGCTTGTTGTTTTATTTTTTCAATTTCCGTTCTCCTATCTATTTCTTCATTTTCTTTTGTTATTCTTACCATAGTAGTTAAACTATCTTCTAGTTTTACCGTTTCTTTTTCTAACATTAAACTTATATTGTCATCTATTTTCTTATATCTTCTTCCTAGATTATAAAATATTATCTTTATTTTTAATCCGTCATAATTTTCATATGTTTTTTCATCTATTGCGTATTCTTCTTTATTCATTTATAAATTATGTTGTAGTTTATATTCTAAGTTATTTATTTATATTTCTAGATATAAAATAGTCTTTCTTTGTGCTACTATAGATTTGTGACAAATTCTGCGAATATATTATTGTTAAGTCTATTTTGCCTATGTTCTAATTCTTGTCGTTTCTCTATAATTATTTCATTAAGTTTTTGTCTATATTCGTTATTCTTGTTATTCATTGTATTTTTAAATGTTGAATATATTTATATTCTATTTTAGATATATTATCTATTAATTGATCTAATTTTTCATTATCAGTCTTTGTGATATTAAGTTGTTTATATTCCGGATATAATTTATTTAATTTTCTTCTTATTTTTCTTAATTTTCTACTCGTATGTTTCTTACCGTGTTTCTTATTATCCACAGCTTCATAAGGAATCACCAAGCTCGGGAATCAATCAAATCCAAGCTCTAGTAACGAAACTGGGAACGTGTGTGTCAGACCCTACATTTGGGGAAATGTAGGCATGAGTATGTGTTAGTACAAAACAATGTACCAAGTATGATAGTCATGTATAAAAATATTTAAAATATGCTAAAAGGGACATATCATTTCATAACATGCAATTAACCAAGTTAAAACTTCATAAAAGGAGTTAGAAAAATATCCTTGGTCAATGAAAGCTAACATCATCTTTAATACCTTTGAACTAATATGTGATACTTCTTGAAGTAACCTTAGTTCATTATTCATATTATTGTCATAAAATTAGCCTTAACCGACATACACAACATGAGAGCTATAACATCATCCCCCGGGGTCTCTCACACCGAAAAGAGTTGTCCTACATGCCGAAGGTAGAACCATAAACTTCTTACTTAAGTGGATCCACTAGCTAATGTTTCTTGAGACAGTCATCCTTCGGGGGCACGTAGTTTAAGGGATAAGGAGATTGCTATTAGAAACCCGGCCTCTACTCGGGAGAGCTTCCATCTAAAGAGATTGCTTCAAAAAACCCGGCCTTTACTACGGGAGAGCTTCCATCTCACATCAATATTCACTCGGTGCTAAGCATAATTCCCACGGAATAGTCATTTCTTACTTATTCTTATCATTCATGGAAAGGCATCCTATGATAACCAATACAAGCTAATTTCATTAGGATAGCTTTTACTCTTTGATTCAATTAGGTGAGAAATCCTTTCAACCTAAGAATCCATACTATGTGAGAAAACCTTTCACATCATGCTAGTTATGTGTTTATGATAATATCCTTTCAAAAAGAAAACAACAACACCATCATTGATACTTTACTCTCAAAGAATCCTTAAAACAATTACATAGATTTCATAAGAAAATGCATAAGCACATAATTTACCTCTTGAGGTTCAAAACCCACTTTATATTATCAACACTTAGAAAACATAGGTTAGATATGGATTTCATCATAATTTCATGTAAATCTTGCAATACATGCTTAATATCATAAAAGTCTTCCTTAAAGATCAAAATCCCACATCATATGATTCATAAATTGAAAACACAGGGATTACATGGGTTCATAGGGGGAAACATCATAAAACGATAGTATTTCATCAATTTCTGCATAAAAGATCATAATTCAATCATTCGAATAAAAAATTAAAAGAACCCATGCCAATTTAAGAAAACCCTAACTCAATTGGGGAATTCTACCTTTTGAAATAGAGGAATTTGGGAACTCCATGGATGAAAACTATCATACCTCAAGTCCAAATGGTCACCTTTTTTTTAACCGACCATCCCTTTTCAGATTTAATAATTTTATCACACTTTATGTAACAGTGCTCAAGGAAGCATGGTACAAAAATTAGGGATTAAAAAAATTGGATCAAGATAAATATAAGGATACCAAACGAAAGACTACAAGCTCAAAGAGATTACTAGTGATGTAATATCTGAAAATACTAAAATTTATAAGACAAATCAAAGAAAGCGTATTATCATCTTCTAAACAAAGCAATACTTTTTATTTCTCTTGAATAACAGCAGGGCAAGTTCTAGACTAAGATGCAAAACATTGATTATACGCAAAAACCTCACCACACATGGCACAAGTCTCACTCAAGATGGATCAATTCTACTTCTAACATGGACATGATCATTACAACCTATAAATAAGAATATGTTATATACAAAGTCACAAACATGAGCCTAGGTGTCAAAAAATCTATTTTAAATTTTCTTCTCAAGCACTCAAAGAAAAGTACTACTCATCTCAAGCCTAAATTGTTAGTATCAAACAAGTCAAAAGGGTTTTTTTCTTTCTTTTCTTTAAATAAAAAAATACTCAAAACAAAATAAATTACTCGGTTCAAAGTTGCTGCCTCGAAAAAGAACCGAGGCCATAAGAACAACCAAGGGGTGGATGAGATATGCCACTAAAAACTACAATACAAAGAATAATAACGAAAAATCATTTTGTAACTTTTTTTCAAATAAAAAAAAAAAATTAAGAAAAACGGTTTGTATTTTTTCTTTTTAAAAAATAAAAATAAAAATAGAATCCTTTAATATATTCACCCTTAAGATTACAACAATCAGAAGAATTTTCTTAATCATTATTTGCCTCATATTTAATCTTTTAATTATCCTTTTTTAGCATAAATTTTAGGAGTTATTGTTATGTTTTTTATTTTATTTGTAGGATTAAAATAGTATGAAAATGAAGAAATTTGGAGCACAAAAGAATTACAAATAAGAAATCATAGAAGGAAATCAAGCAGACAACTTAATAGATTATATTTAATATAATAATATATTTATATATAATGTTGGCTATCATAATTTCAAATGAAGCCAATCCACTTATTTCCACGTCGCAATTTTTGAGGCAGCCAAGAGATTAAGGCGGCGAACGGTTTCCAGCAACTCGGAAAAAAGACGGGAAACACAATTTAATTGGGTTTTGATTTTCTAATTGGTCTTGAACTCAATTTTTTTTAAAAAGTTTTATATCTATAAATAGGGCATAAAAAATATTCTTTGGGAAGTCAAGAATCAAGAAACAATACACAATATAATTTTTCTTATAGATTAGGAACTTTGGAAGAGCCACCGTGGAGGCCGGAGAATCGTGGTTTATTCTCTTTTCTCGTTTATTATTTATTTGTATTTGTGATTAGTAAGATAATTTAGCTATTGTTCTTAATATTTTATGATTAACTCAAGCATATTTGGTTTGATAAGTTCTGAATGTGTTTTTGGAGATAATGAATAGCTAAATTTCATAACTAGGGTTGTGGGAACCATGATGAATTATTAAAGTAAGTTTATATACAAAGTGATTCTTGAATGATTTTTATGCATGTATTGTTAGTCCTTTCATTTTGAATTCTTTTTAACAGTGTACAACGTTAGAACTTGCCTCGTTTCTACTTGCCTTACCAAGAGGGTAATGAATGAGAAAATGATTAAACAACAGAGATTTAGTTAAAGATTTGCTGCTATCTAATTGCCTGACTTTAATCAATTGAGGAAAGGGTGAATACCCTAATTTAATTGACATGAGGGCTAATACGAGGTAAAGGTCAGGGTTAGCAAAGTACACACCCGTAGACTTACCAGGTTGCGAGGTGAAAATCTCTACTTGGATTATCAATCATTTAGGGATACCTAACTTACCAACCTTGCATGTTAAAATTTGAAATAGATCACTAGTACAATATTCTTGCTATTTTATGAATTCATGGGAAATACATTCATAGTTATTTCTAATAATCTGTATATAAATAAATACTTAGTTCAAAGCTATTGGTATTCTTTTTTTTATTTCAATTTAAACCCCCCCCCCCCCCCCCCTCTCTCTCCACTTTAAATAACGACTATTGAGTTAAATATTTGCTATTGACCATATTCTATCATATTCTTTGTGGGATCGACCCCGACTCGTAGTTGGGAAAATATATTGCATATGACCATTTATATTTCTTTTCAAGAAGTATATTTTTGACGTTATCAAGAATGGTGCCGCAGCCGGAAAATGTGGCTTAGAAATTGTCTTTAGTATTTATTTTGACTTGTAGTCCTTTTTTGTTATTTTTAGGATTAGTTTTAAATTTGTTTTCTTTATTATTATTATCATATTTTTTTACTCTTCTGGATTTGTCATCTGAAAAAGTGTGTAGTGATAAGTGTTCTTGCAATTCTTGTACTTCTGATATTATGGATTCTTATGGGTTAATTTTTTCACAACAAGATAAATATATGTGGACATGGAAAATTTGTTGATAATATTTCTTAAAACAATAATTACGCACATATGTGAGGCTAATAGGTTTGCTTGTGATATTTATGAATTAAAGTATGCATTGACTGTAAAGATTGATGCGTATGACACCCAATAATTTAGTAATAACATGTGTGAGGAAGAAAAGGTGCTTATAACTCAACTTGAAGAGCTAAAAGTGGAGGACGAATTGTTTGATCATACTTTTAATGATGCTGTCACTGTTTAGAAGAGTACACTAGAGTTATGTAATAAATTAGATAATGTTATTTTAAAAAAACTCTAGTATGTGTAAACATGAGGGTGTAAAAAATAAACCAATTCATAAGTTAGGGAACAATGGACCTCATTCCAATCATTTTTCCACATTATGATTAGATGATGAGATATTAATCAATCCATTTGAGCTTATAGAAGAGTGTACAGAAGAGGAGTAATGTGTCTATATTCTTGAATTTATTGTTCCAACATCAGATAATTACATTCCTCACTTAGGATCCAAGAAGTGCATATATAATGTGATATCTAATGCTTGGGACTTTTATTTTTGTACCACCACCCTTTGAGCATAATAGAAAAATTGATGCGAAATTAGGGGTGCAATTCATATCTTCAAAGTGGAAAGAATGGTGTCGTGCCGCGACGTTAAATCAAGTGCTTATTGGGATGCAACCCAATTCATAGTGTAACTTCTTATTTTTTATTTTTTTAGTGTCACTTTATTGTTTTGTTTTTGTTTTTGCAGATTTAGGGGAAGTATGAGTACCAAAATTTGAAGCTAAGGAACACATTTTGAGCTTAAGTGTAGGGTGCACACGACCCTTGATGAAAGGAGATAAAACATGTTAGCTAGGCAATAGAGCGCCCAAGGTAGTATTTCTCACCCTTCTTCTTCTTCTTCTTCTTCTTCTCTTTTCTATAAATTTCTTTGGGGACAAAGCATGATTTGAAGTATGGGGTGAAAATTCTTCCGATACTTGTGATCTTAAGGGTGAATATGCCAAGGATTCTATTTTACTTTGATTTTTTTTGAAAAAGAAAAATATACAAAAATATTTTCTTCATTATTTTGTTTATTTTATTTTTAAAAAAAATCAAAAAGTTTTTCCTTTATTATGTCCCAGACAGCGGCGCCATTCTCGATAACGTCCAAATATACTTCTTGAAAAGAAATATAAATAGCCGCATGCAATATATTTACCCAACTATTAGTCGGGGGCGATCCCACAAAGAATATGAAAGAATATTGTCAATAGCAAATATTTAATTCGATAGTCGTTATTTAAAATGGGGGGTTTAAATTGAAATAAAAATTAAAAGAGTAACAATAGCTTTGAACTAAATATTTATTTATATTCAAATTATCAGAAATAACTAGGAATGTGTTCCCCATGATTTCAGAAAATAACAATAATATTGTAGTAGTGATCTATTTCAATTTTTACCATGCAAGGTTAGTAAATTAGGTATTCCTAAGTGATTGGTAATCCAAGTGGAGACTTTCACCTCACAACTTGGTAAATCTACAAGTGTGTACTTTGCTAACCCTTACCTTTACCCCGGATTAACCCTCGTGTCAATTAAATTAGGGTATTCAACCTTTCCTCAATTGAATAAAGTCAGGCTATTAGATAGCAGCAAATCCTTAACTACATCTCCGTTGTTAAATCTTTTTCTCACTCATTACCTCCTTGGTAAGGCAAGTAGGAACGAGGCGAGTTCTAACGTTGTACACTGTTAAAAAGCATTCAAAATGAAAGGACTAACAATACATGTATAAAAATCATTCAAGAATCACTTTGTATATAAACTTAATTTAATAATTCATAATGGTTCCCACAACCCTAGTTTTAAAATTTATCTACTCCTTATCTCCAAAAACACAATCCAAATTTATCTAAATAAATATGTTGGAGTTACGAATAAAAATTTAAGAACAATAGCTAAATTATCTCTTAATAATCACGAATACAATTAAATAATAAAGGAGAAGAAAGAATAAACCCCAATTCTCCGTCCTCCACGGCGGCTCTTCCCAAGTTTCTAAGCGATTAAAATAATTATATTATGTATTGTTTCTTGATTCTTGGCTGCCTAGAGAATATTTTTTTATGTCGTATTTATAGATATAAAAACCCCGAATAAAATAATTGAGTTCAACACCAATTAGAAAATCAAAACCCAATTAAATTGGGTTTTCCGTCTTTTTTCCGTTTTGCTAGAAACCGTTCGCCGCCTTAATCTCTTGGCTGCCTCAAAAATTTCCACCATGCAATAAGTGGATGGGCTTCATTTGAAATTCTGAGCAATTCTACAAATAGCAAACATTATATATAAATATATTATTATATTAATTTTAATTAATTAAGTTGCCTGCTTGATTTCCTTTTATGATTTCTTATTTTAATCCTTTTATGCTCCAAATTTCTACATCTTCACACCATTTTAATTCTACAAATAAAATACACATCATAATAATAACTCCTAAAATTTATGCTCAAAAAAGATAATTAAAACATTAAATACGAAGCAAATAATGATTAAATATGTATAATTTTATCCTCAAATAACGTTTCATTAGCTTAGAGTAAGAGATAGTGACATTTCAAAAACAGCCTTCAAGACTCGGTATGGTGATTATGAATATGTAGTTATGTCATTTTGACTAAGAAATGCTCCTGCAACTTTCATGGACATAATGAAAAGGGTGTTCAAGCAACATTTGGACTTGTTCGTTATCGCCTTTATTGTTCATTTACTTTTGGAACGAGGAGGAGCATGAGACTCATCTGAGAGTTGTGATGAGTTCACAATTTGGAATCATTTAGGGCTTTATTTTGATAGATTTAGTGTCCTCAAATGCATATTTTTTCTCAATAACTGATAAAAAGCTTTGAGTTTCAGGTATTTGGAGTTTGAGGCAAAGCATGGACACTACTAGGCAAAAAGGAACAAGGCCGCTAGAAAGACGAAGAAAACAAAGCCTGAGGATTGCCTAATACATTAGGCGAGTCGCCAAATGGCCTGAACCTCTACCAAAGTTCCAGTGTGCTGAGCCTTGAAGGAAAAGATCAAGTTGGCGATGAAAAGGAGCAGTCGGCGCGTCGCCGAACAGTTCTGCGAAGCAACACTATATCGCCCAATGATTCAAAATACGAATATGCTCAAGGAAAGAGCTGAAAGGTGATGAACCAGACCAAAGGGCGGATCGCCGAGTGCATCGACGATCCCAACTAAATGTGCAAAGTGGTCCTTCGCAGCACAAATTTTGAAAACTATAAATACCCATTTAAATCTGTAGCTTAGTATCAAGTTGTAGCGAATTATTACTAATTTTTAGAATATTTTCAGTTTTAGTTCTTAGAGTTTTTGGGAGACATTATTCTTGAGCTTGAAGGTTTTCAACTCCAAGAAATTGGAAGTGGGTCTTGAAGAATCTTCATCCTGGACGTGTTTAAAGACATTATATATCGTACCCATTTGATGGAAACACATTTTGGTATCGATTTCTATCTCTTTTTCATGTATAGCTAAAACCCCAATTCTTAGGGTGTGATTATGTGAATATGAGTTAAATTTATTGTTGGGTATTGCTCATTGATAATTTATTTGCTGTTTAAATGTGATTTTGTTTAGTAGTTGTGTTAGAACTTAATGAATTTGTAGTTGCAAATACAATTTCGTCTTCGTGTTTTTGGCTTACTCAAGAGAGAAGTTTTAAAACCAAGACTACTAAATCGATAGCCTGTGGTTATTGGGTTGTCGTGGGTTCAGCTTGAGAGAGTGAATCCTAGACCTTCTCCCACACATTCAACTCGAGAGAGTGAATGGGCTAAGGCGAAGGCTGTGCTTAATTGCTGCAACGTGGTATTCGTGAGAAACCGAGTTGAATCAGGGTAAGTTGTTCGAGAGAAAATTAACCCCCCCTAAAGTGTAGCTTAGTCACAAATATTCAGTGATTTACTATCAATAGCATTTACCTGATTGTTTATTTTATCCCATATTACAATCACATCCCAAGAATCTAGTCTCCCTATTTCGCATCTTTATACTTTTGTTGTTTTTGTTTCTTAGTTGCATACAAAAACCCCATTGATAATTGAGATTCGTATCACATTTACATTTAGTATGTTTTTATTCGTAAATATTTATAGTTATGATTGATTAGAACTAAATTTTACTTTATTTGATTCTCGACTACTAACCACTCTATGTGGGAATGATCCCAACCCTTGGTTGGGTTATATTACTACTAGCGATCGTTGGCACTTGAACTAGAAGTAGTGTCCTGATACGTGAAGTCAAAATGGCACTGCTACCGGGGACTGGTGTTAGTTGAGACTCTTTAGTTAAGTAGTATTTTTGTTCTTGTAAATTATAGTGATACTTACTTAACATTTAGTTTTGTTTTTGCTTATTTGTGTTGAAAACAAGAAGTATGAGCGTAAATGGCAGCAATAGCTGCCAAGTAGGACATCAAGATGACATGGGAAACCTCTACGATGTCAACGAGCTTCATGCTAACTACCTTAATCTTATGGGAGGCATTGGTGCCATTCACTTACCTCCAACCGAAGGGAATGCATTTTTCCACATCACGAGCTCTATGTTGCAACTCTTGCAACTTAAGGGACTTTTCAGTGGATTGGCCCTTGAGAATCCTCATGAGCATCGTCGAAACTTTATGGATATATGCAGACCATTCTCCTTCAAGAACATCTCTTAGGAGTCGGTCCAGTTGGGGTTGTTCCCGTTCTCGTTGATAGGTGACGCGTGCAAGTGGCTGGTTGAATTGCCACGTGAATAAATCACTTCGTGGGAGGAGTTGGTCACCGCATTTCAAGTGCGATTTTTCCCTCCCTCGAAGATGATGACTCTTCGGGATAACATTCAAAGCTTCAAGCGTCTAGAGGGTGAGCCTATACATGAAACTTGGTTGCGATTCAAAATGTTGGTGCTTCAATGCCTAACCCATGGTTAGCCTGATAACGTGTTGCTGTAGTATTTTTATCGGAGTCTAGATTCGGTAAATAAAGGTGTTGCTGACCAACTTTCTCGGGGAGGTTTGATGCAACAACCTTATATGAAAGCTGCTCAGCTCTAGGATGGCATGACTACTATAAACAGGGCATGGTATACGCGTGAAGACCAGGTCTCCCCTCTCACCATCAAGTTAACTAAAGAACAAATAGAGAAGGACCAAGAGAGGAACCAAAACATGGCCAAGATCATGACACAACTTGATATTTTGTCTAAAAATGTCATGGGAGCTGGTGCTCGAAGTGTCAATGTTGTGGGTGTCGGGTGTGTTAACCCAGATGAGCCAAAGTTTCAAGCCTTGTATAATGAATAGGTAAATTTCCTAGCCAACCAAGGCGGTGACTATCCTTCAAACTACCCGAGGCAGGATGGTAAACAAGGTTGGGCTTCAGATGAAGGTTAGAAAGATCAAGATCGTGAATGGAGGGACCATAATTCGAATAAGAAGAATGGGGAGAAGGATAGGTATGTGCCACCCCACAAGCACCAAAACCAAAAGATTTGGAAGGTGGTCGGTCTGAGGATATGCTTTCTCGAATCCTCAACAAAGTTGAAGGGTCACACAAGATTTTAAAAGAGATGAAAGAAGATATGTCTACCTTTAGCCAGACCGTCACTTTTCATTCAGTGTCGATCAAGAAGTTGGAGACCCAAATGGGTTATATATCATCTCATCTCAACCCGAGACAGCAGGGGAGTTTGCCTAGTGATAAGGCTAACCCCAAGAATGAGTTTTGAAGATGGACTCATGTCGTGCCTTGACGTTAACGAAGGCGTTGTTTGGGAGGTAACCCAAAACCCTTGTTATTGATTTTTATTTGTTTGTAAAATAATGGTGTGTTGTTTGTGCAAGATGAAGTGTTGGAAGTGTTATGGAAGAAGAAGATTGGCGAGCAAAATAGTCTAGTCGACAAATCGCCGATAAGGCCGGCAACCTCGACTGAGACTGCCGTTGGACACAAGATAACTTTAAAGTAGTGTCTGTAAAACTCTGTGTGCCCAAGAACTTATTGGTGAGCCGCTAACCTAGTCGGCAATCCCGATTCTTACTGCCGTTTGAATTCCTAAATTGACTGGTGGTTCTGTAAAACTCGGCAATGTAAGTGATTTCTTGGAGTGACGCCGAATGGGTCGGCTATCATGACTAATGTCGTCGAATGGGAAAGAATTGGACGATTATTGAAGCCAAAGGTTTAAATTCTCAAAATTCTTTCACTAGAAGGATGGAAGAGGAGACTGTGAATGAAGAAGCTCCTCAAACTAACCAAGCTCTGATTGATCCTTCGGCTATGTCAAATGAGGAGGTTAGGTCAGCTTTTCAAATGTTGGCCCAAGCTTTGGTGGCTCAAGCCAATAGGGATGTTGTAGCTCCGGTCAATCCTAATGTGAATTCGGTTGCTTCTAGGGTTAGGGATTTTTCTAGAATGAACATGATTTGACGTTTCAAGCCCACCTCATCCAATTCAAGTTGACAACGATCATAATTCAGTATAAAACCAAACTAAGTGAGTTGGGGTTGAATCCCACAAGGAGCGCTAAGTGTTTAAAATTTCAAATAGGAAGTGCAAACGTGGTCTAATCAGCCATAGGAATAGAAATTATCAAAAAGAACATTAATCAAATTAAAGGGGAGGCACAAATGTCAGATAGGGGTTTTGGTTTTTGATACGCTCAAATTACACTACACCTAAAGAAGTATAAGCGATCGTCATCAAATAAAGAACCCAACTTCTAGGTTGGTGTCAATCCCACGAGGAATATGGTTCAGACTTAAACTTAACTCATGATTATATTTGTTTAGTCAAACTATTTTTAAGACAAGTAATTAAAGGGAGGGGGGGGGGGGGGTTGTAAGCAAATAACCAATTGTTGTTATGTAACAAGTGAGCAAGATTCAGACTTTCGAGTTATCAATGAGAGAGAGAAAATACGGAATTTCACCCTGCACCATGGTCCGACTACGTCCGCTTAATTTACTAATCCTTACCTTTACCTCAAATTAGACATCACATCAATGTATGACTTAGTTTTCACCCTTGAACCAATTGACATTAGACTATTAGATAGTATCACACTAAATCTCTTTTGATAATTATTTTCTCGTTCATTACCTCGTTGGTCCGGCAAGTAGGAACAAGGCGAGTTTCAACGCGTGCACTCGTTAACAAGACTTCTAAGCAAAATAATTACCAATACATGCATCAACACTATTCAAGAATTACTTAGTTATTATTCATACATTGTTAATTCCTCATGGTTCCCACAACCCTAGTTGTGGAATTAGCTACTCATACTTGAAAGAACACAATTCATGTTTTGATATGAAGAAATCATGAACTTACGTTTAGAGTAAAAGAAACCCGAAATCTCCAATTGAATTTTAAAGCCAAAATCTTATAAACCAAAATCTGGAAATCAAATTGCCAAAGTTAAAAGTTAATTCCCAAGGAAAATATCAAGAATTAAATTTAAACAATAATGTCTAACCCACAAAAACGAGGTTTACACACCCTATTTATAGCAAAACATGTCCTAAACAAAAAGGAAAAAAAAGAAAATAAACTTCTAGAACGCGACTTTGATCGACGACTCCACCTACGGACCGTGGGTCAACCTTCTGTTGGTCGACACTTAGAACTTTTCAACAAGACCCGGAACCATCATTCTCTGATCATTATCAACAGACTTGCAGGACAGAACGTAGGTGGACCTACGGTCCGTGGGTCTTCTTCAGTGGCTCCACACTTAGGATTTTCATCACATACTCGAACTTCAACTCTCTAAACACATTCAACGGATGCGAAGGACGACCTGTAGGTCGACCTACGGTCCGTGGATCGCTTCGTAGATCCACATTTGGTCAGACATCCCAGATGCTCCTATCTATGCCTACCCATCGACAGACTGTAACAGAACCTATTGTCCATAGGTCACTCCGTGGGTGGCCACTTCTGCAGATATTCAGCTGTTATCTCACTCAACCGCATCCAAGCCTATTTCCTGCAAACAGAACACATAAAACATTATTTCCAATACAAAATGGTCCTAGACACACACACAACTCTTAAGTGAAATGCATAAAAAATACCGTAAACTCATGGTATTTCAACACCCTCAACTTAAACATGTTTTTTTGTCCTCAAGCGACACACTAAAACTATAAACGACACTTGTGTAGAAGTAGACATAAAAACTCAAGCAATCACATGGCCATTTCAAGCCATTCCATTTTCTCAGTGCAAATCTTTACTCTTAAACTCAACAACCAACTCATACAGATCAAAACATGACATAGATCGACCAACAGACATCACAACATGCACCATTCACAATCACCAAGGTATCAATTTTCCAACAATGTAACTAGTGCCCTCACTTCAAAACAAATTCTTTTTTATAACTCACAAAAGATATGACTTATATGTTTTTAGGATTCGTTCAACATTCACGCTCAGAAGTGACTTCAAGTACAGTTAGTACTCAATACCATATGCTTGCCCCTTATTTTCACTACTTAAACTCTTTAAACTAGTTACTAGGATCACTATAGGACTTTCTTAGCTTGTAACGTAGGCTCAGGGTCCAGTGTGGTACATTTAGATACTTTTTAGTGACTTTCTGCCCTACTTGACATTACATTGGTTTTTTACCTCTTTTCTCAACCTATTTTTCACATCCTTTCATTTTACTTTCTTTCCTTTGACTCTTTTCAACAAAGATGTGACTATTGACTTTGTGGCCCTTATTTATTTATTTTTACTTTATTCTTCTTCATTCACTTTACTTTTCTTTATTTCATTCAACACTTTTGTTTATTATCTTTTTTGCTTGTTTGTGCACAAAGTCACATCTTTTTCTTTTCAGCTTACCTTTTCAACACACAACTCTTTCCATACCCTATTGCTTTTCGTTTCCTTTTTCAAAGCCACCCTCAACTTATGTGCTTAGTATGAGTTGAGGTCCACAATATCCGATGTCAGACCAGGGCCAAGATCAAGGAAACTTTTGGATTAGCCACCCTTAACTTAGGTTTATTACCTAAGTCAAGGTGCACATGTCCATGGAGGGACCGGGGCCAAAACAATGATTTTAGGGAAGGATAGTGATGAGTCCACATTTTTGATTCATTTAGGGCATTATTTTAATAGAATTAGTGTCCTCAAATGCATATTTTGTCTCAATAACTGATGTAAATCCTTATGTTTCAGGTATTTGGAGTTTGAGGCAAAGCGTGGACACTACTTGGCAAAAGGGAACAAAACGGATGAAAAGACGAAGAAAAGAAGGCATGAGGATTGCCTAATATATTCGGCAAGTCACCGAAAGGCCATAACCTCACCCAAAGTTCCAGTGTGCTAAACCCTGAAGGAAAATATCAATTCGGTGATGGAAAGGAGCATTCGTTGTGTCGTCGAACAATTTGGTGAAGCAGTACTATATCGCCCAATGATTCATAACGCGAAGATGCTGAAGGCAAGATCTGAAAGGCAATGAAGAAGACCAAAGGGCGGATTTCCGAGTGCATCGGCGGTCCCGACTAACTGCGCCGAGTGATCCTTCGCAACATATTTTTTGACAACTATAAAAGCTAGTTTGAATTTTTATTTTAGTATGCAATTTCAGATACAACATTTTATTTCTCTATGTTTTCAAGTTGAGAATATTTTGCTTAGCTTTTGAAGATTTGAAGACTTCTAACTACAAGAAATTGGAAGTGGGTGTTGAAGATTCTTCATCTTAGACTCGTTTAAAGTGAATATAAATCATACCCAGTTGATGTTACTTCGATTTGGTATCATTTTCTTCCTTTTATCTGTGTCTAGCAAAAACCCCAATCCTTGACTATTTCTACAGAAGTTTTGGTCCCGAAAACAAGGTGTTGGCATATCAACTCGTTCTAGGTGGCTTTTCAAAACAGCCATATATGATAACAGTCCAACTACTTGATGACATGGCCGAGAAAAATCAAGAAGTAGAAAAGGACTTCATGATAGCCGCACTGATGACTCAGATGGATGAGTTGGCCAAAAAGGTTAGAGAGCTTGACTTCCTGTCCATCAAGGAAAACCGTTATGTCCCTCCTCATGAGCGAATAAAATCAAAGAATAAGGGGGACGAATAAATTGAGGCAATGCTCACGCTCCTTCTCCGAAAAGCCAATACGTAGGACAGGTACTGGAGGAACTCAGGGAGAAAGTAGTGTTGTTGAACTAGATGCCAACTTCCCATGCCAAGCTCATCCAGATACTAGGATCCCAAATGGATCCAGTACTAAATGAGCGATATAAAGATCCAAAAAAGGGGTTGCCTGATGAAATTAAGGCAAACCACACTAGTAGAACTTGAGCGTGAACTTGCGTTGTGCCACAATGTTAACTAAGGGGAAAGAAGGTGCAATGTAACGCTCTTGCTATAAAATGTCGTTCTGGGATGCACTGCCATGCTTGAGGACAACTGTCAAATTATGATCAGTAAGACGTCACTAGAGGATATGACAGAATGGTTGGCCCCGTTAATTTCAAACGGACTCCTAAGTGGCTTGAGGCTGGGGCAGTGATCGAGAAGAAGGACCAAATGTGGAAGAAAGGTATTGGTTTGGCTTCATCAGCAGCACGGTCATGCCATCACAAAATGAATCTATCATTCGCCACGCAAAAGCAACCTGCTTAGGTTGCCTAATCAAGGGAACAAAGCTAAACCTGGGAAGGATCATTGCTTCTGAGATACTCTTGCATGCAAGGCAATTCCAGACCTCACTACCTTTCCCGGTATTGATCACCGAGCTGTGCAGACTAGCTTGGGTACCTAGAGATGCCAAGAAAGATGTGGAAGTGATTCCCATATCCTCTATCGATATTCAGAGGATCGAGGCAGAATATTTAAAGGACCAAGGTGAACAGAAGAAAAAGGCAGCACCGGTGGATTCTTCCCCAGTTGTAGACACAGACTTATCCCCTGCAGAGGTATCTTTGCCTACTCCGGCCCCTGGGCCTTCAAGTACTCTTTGTGCTATATCTTCTGATGCCCCTAGTTGTTCTGTTGTTATACTGCCTACTAGCCCTGCTTCTGTTGTCTCCCGAACTTCAATAATCCAGGCATCATTACTTCGAAAGGGACAGCTTGCCTATTCGGTAGATCATCGGGCAGCCAGGCCCTATGTAACGACTCGAAAAATGATAGGTTGAACTAGAGCCTTGGTGTTTGGGTTAGTGTGACTTTAAGTTGATGTCTAGGCTGTTTTAGAACCTTAATGGAGCAAGGTAGAATCCTAGGGTAAATCAAGGACCTAGACTAGCAAGATAGGGTGAAAGAAGCCTTTTTCTTTGAGGGGTTTATTGGCGATGGGGCTATTTGATCACTCAAGGGGTTTGGCGAGTCGCCCTTGGGCTCTTGTGCTTGCCTAGTGGCTGGCCCATTTGGCCAAGATGCTGGACCAAAGGGCGAGCTAGGTGCAAAATCACCAACCAGCTTGGCGTTTTGCCTTTCTCCCCCTCTAGATCACCTAGTGGACTGCCCAGGAATAGAGCTCACTGGAAAATTGGTCGAGCCGAGGGTGCACTTGGTGAGTCTCCTAGTGCCCTTGGCAAGACAAGAGGGGCAGTTAGGCGAGGTAAGTCGTGAAGGGGCAGATTTTTTAAGTTACAACTTTAAGAGTCCTTAGTTCTTTTCCTAAGTTAAGTCCTTATTATGTTATTATTTTCCTAGCAACTATATAAACCTTTTAAGACCTCTTTAGACTTGAATTCTCTCATTTAAGTCACTCCATATATAATCAAAAGAAACCCACCTCCTCTCAAATATTTCTCTCTCTAGAAGTTCCTAAAAAAGAAGAAGAAGAAGAAGAAGAAGTGGGAGCTAGGGTTTGGATTCAAGGTGGTTTCTTCATCAAATTTCTTGGGGAATCTTATCAAAGGTATGGTTATCCTTTATCTAGGGTTATCTTTCATCCTAGAATCAATTTCAAAGAAGTTTTCAAACTTTTCAAGTTCATGAAAAACCTAGGGTTTTACTCAATCTCATGGGTTCTTTCTACAAATGATTTCAAATGGTTTCTAATGTCATATATTGAATCTGTTGATGTTTAATTTAGGATTTATGATGGAAATACTGTACGAACCCATGATTTTTCTCAATTCCTAAATTGTGCCTTTATGATGTGGGTTTGTTGATGATGCATGCATGTGATTTGAATTTACATAAATTGCTTTAGATTATTGAACTATATCATTACCCATGCCCTAATTGTAGTATATTGTTTGTGTGTTTGTGATTTGGAGGTATGACCCTTGAAGGGCAAGATATGATCAATTTCTTATTGAATTAGAATTGTGAATTAGATGTTGATCCACTTGGAAGGTGGAGGTATTTATTTACTCTATATAATTGTGATATTATGTCTATGTGTGATCTAGGTGAATGAATGATGATCATGTCTAGAAGCTAATTGTGTTAGGAATGAATGTCATCTCTCTATTAACACTTGTGAATAATGATGATTATGTGAAAGGCTATTGTCACATACACACACTCTTGAATGAATAATGAATGAGGTTCAAATATAATGTTAATGATGAAGTATTTATTGAAAGGCTATTTTCAATTGTACTCTAATGAATGCTAATGATATGTTTATTGAAATGATATTCTTGATCTTACACTAATGAACGTTAATGGGATTCTTAGATGAAAGGCTATTCTCATCTTTGAATCTATGAGCTATCTAATGAATGGTTGAGATAGATGTCCTCACGTGAGTTGAGACAGGGTGTCTAGTAACAATATCTTATCCCTTAATGTAATGAATGCTAAAGTACTCTAAGGGAACGTAGGCTAAGCACCGAGATGAGATTGAATGAGATGGATGGTCTCATGTGAGTTGAGGCAGGGTTTCCAGTAGCAATCTCTTGAGATGGATGCCCTAACGTAAATTGAGGCAGGGTATCTAGTAGCAATCTCTGTGTCCCTTAACTATGTGCCCACATAGGATAGCTAGTGGATCCACTTAAGCTAATTACCGGTCTTTCTTAGGCAAGTTGACCGCCTTCTATGGTTTGGGGTTACATGACAAGAAATTGCATGATCTAGCTCTCATGGTCTATGTCGGTTAAATGCTTATTCCCATGTGGGATGTGTATTATAGTTTCTTGAGGAGTTCTATGAAGTGTGGGTAGTCGTATGGGATGTTATCCATACATGGAATGAGTAGGCTTCAAGAGGGCTATAGTGAGTTCTCTAAGTCTTAATGACTATTGTATGAAGGTCCTCTAAATGAAGTAATTGAAGAATGTTGACTCTTAAATGCTTAAATGTAAGATGCATGCTATACTTGGATTGTATTATGAGTTACTTCCTTGTCATGACTTATTGTGTATGAATGTGCCTTGTCTAGGGTGATTTCAAAGAAGTACTTAATGTGAGTAGTAGTATGGGATGCTACTTGCACATTGAACAAGTATGACTTAGAGTTGTCTTAGTTGTTTGTCTTAATGTGGTGATGTGATTCATGTAATGTTTGTGTCTCTTAAAATGCTTTATTGTGTAAAGGTGGAAAGGATGAATGGAAAGTTCACTTTTGGTGAACTTAAGGTGGTACCTTATTGTGAGTGGTGGTATGGGATGCTACCCATACATTGCACAAGGCATAGCTTGAGGGTTAGTTGAGGTGGACGCTCATGGTGAATGTAATGGGTTATATGTGATTTTCCTCAAATGTGAATTATGTGACTTCGTATGTTGGTTGTGACTTATATTATGTCTCTTGTCTCAATGTTCATGAAGTTTTAGAAAAATGGGATAAAGCATGACTTTCAACAAAATGTCCCTTTTAAAGCATGTTTTTGCATGGTCATCATACTTAGTACATTTTTTGTGCTAACACATATTTTCTTATTTTTACTACAAGTGTAGGTTCCGGCAGGCGATTGCATTTTCTAAGGAAGCTTGGGATTAGAGTTCTCTCAAGACCTCTTTTGGTATGTCATCATATGTCGAGGACAAGGACTTTTATTGATTCTAGGTCTTAAGTTTTAAGACTTTTGTCTATACTTCGATTGTAAAGGGCGGTGACCCTATCTTGTTAAAGTTTGTCTAAGATGGCCATGTGAGACTTAGTCTTCTGCTGTGTGTTCAAAATATTTTTTAATGAGTATATGTATGTTTTGAATCGTATGGTTTTGAATGAAAAGTTTTAATTCCGCACTATTTCTCTTGTCTATGTAATGAATTAACTAAAAGTCTTGTATTAGACCTCTTTGGGGTCCAGTACACTGTGTTACGACTAGGGGGTGCTCTCGGGTCGTGACAAACTTGGTATCAGAGTCTAAGAGTTTGGAAATGGTCTTTAGGATTGATGTCTCACAACCCACGTCTAGTAGAGTCTTGTTTATCAGTGTGAGTCACGAAACATCTATGAGCAAGAGGCTATAGGATGTTAGAAAGTTACACTTCTTTCCTATTCTTGAAGTAGTGCCTTAAAGTTTAGCTTTATAGATGTCCTTTTCCTAATCCTTCGTTTGTATTTATAGGATATGAATACAAGAAGGATGCACGCAAGGAGAGTGGAAGAGGAAGTAGTGAATGAGGGAGTTCCTCCCCAAGGTAATCAAGGTCGGCAAGGTGACCAAGTTCCTCTAGGCAACAAAGAGAATGAAGTTCCGGTGGTTCCCCCAGCCATTGACTAAAGACGAGATTAGGTTGGCTTTTCTAACCTTAGCCCAAGCCATGACGGCTCAAGTGAATCGGGATGTGGGGCGCAGGGTGAATGCTAATGAGAGTACCATGGCCTCAAGGTTGAGCGAATTTCTGAGGATGAATCCTCCTATTTTCCGGGGGTTTAAAGTGGGAGAGGATCCCCAAGAATTTTCCCTTAATGTGTTTAAAGTGTTATTTGAGGACGAATGTTCCTAAGTGGGGGATAATGTAACAACTCGGAAAATGATAGGTTCAACTAGAGCCTTAACATTTGGGTTAGTGTGACTTTAGGTTGATGTCTAGGCTGTTTTATAACCTTAATGGAGCAATGTAGAAGCCTAGGGTACAAGCAAAGACCTAGACTAGCAGGATAGGGTGAAATAAGCCTTTTTCCTTGAGGGGTTGTTTGGCGATGGGGCTGTTTTATCGCCCAAGGGGTTGGGCGAGTCACCCTTGGGCTCTTGTGCTCGCCTAGTGGCTGCCCCGTTTTGCCAAGATGCTGGACCAAAGGGCGAGCTAGGTGCAAGATCGCTGACAAGCTTGGCGTGTCACCCTTCTCTCCCTCTAGATCGCCTAGTGGACTTCCCAAGAAGGGAGCTCACTGGAAAATTGGGCGAGCCAAGGGTGCACTTGGTGAGTCGCCTAGTGCCCTTGGCGAGCCAAGAGAGGTAGTTGGGCGAGGTAAGTCGTGAAGGGGCATAATTATTAAGTTGCAACTTTAAGGGTCCTTAGTTATTTTCCTAAGTTAAGTCTCTATTATTTTATTCTTTACCTAGAAACTGTATAAACCTTCTAAGACCTCTTTAGACTTGAATTCTCTCATTTAAGTCACTCCATATAGAATCAAAAGAAACCCACCCCCTCTCAAATATTTCTCTCTCTAGAAGTTCCCAAAAAAGAAGAAGAAGAGGAAGTGGGAGCTAGGGTTTGGATTCAAAGTGGTTTCTTCATCAAATTTCTTGGGGAATCTTAGCAAAGGTATGGTGATCCTTCATCTAGGGTTAGCTTTCACCCTAGAGTCAATTTCAAAGAATTTTTCAAAGGTTTAAGTTCATGAAAAACCTTGGGTTTTTCTCAATCTCGTGGGTTCTTTCTACAAATGATTTTAATTGGTTTCTAATGGCATATATTTAATGTGTTGACGATTAATTGATTATTTATGATTAAAATACTCTATGAACCCATGATTTCTCTTAATTCATAAATTGTGCCTTTATGAAATGGGTTTGTTGAAGATAAATGTATGTGATTCGAATTTGCCTAAATTGTTTCAGATTATTGAAGTATATCATTACCGATGCCCTAATTGTAGTATAATGTTGGTGTGTTGGTTATTTGGAGGTATGACCCTTGAAGGGAAATATATGATCAATTTCTTGTTAAATTAGAATTGTGAATTAGATGTTGGTCCACTTGAAAGGTGGAGATGTTTATTTACTATGTATAGTTATGAAATGATGTATGTGTGTGAACTAGATGAATGAATGATGATCATGTCTAGAAGCTAATTGTGTTAGGAATGAATGTCATCTCTCTATTAACACTTGTGAATAATGACGATTATGTGAAAGGCTATTCTCACATACACACGCACTCTTGAATGAATAATGAATGATATTCAATGATAATGTTAATGATGAAGTACTTACTGAAAGGCTATTCTCAAGTGTACTCTAATGAATGCTAATGATGTGTAATTGAAATGATATTCTTAATCTTACACTAATGAGCGATAATGGGATTTTTAGATGAAAGGCTATTCTCATCTTTGAATCTATGAGCTATCTAAAGAACGAATGTTAGATTGAGATAGATGCCTGCACGTGAGTTGAGGTGGGGTGTCCAGTAACAATCTCTTATCCCTTAATGTAATGAATGCTAAAGTACTCTATGGGAATGTAGGCTAAGCACCGAGAGGATATTGAATGAGAAGGAAGCTCTCACGTGAGTTGAGGTGGGGTTTCTAGTAGCAATCTCTTGATATGGATGCCCTCACGTAAGTTGAGGCAAGGTATCTAGTAGCAATCTCTGTGTCCCTTAACTATGTGCCCACATAGGATAGCTAGTGGATCCACTTAAGCTAAATACCGGTCTTCATTAGGCAAGTTGACCACCTTGTACGGTGTGGGTTTACATGACACCAGATTCCATGATCTAGCTCTCATGGTCTATGTCGGTTAAGCGCTTATTCCCATCATGTGATATGTTCATTATAGTTTCTTGAGGAGTTCTATGAATTGTGGGTAGTAGTATGGGATGCTATCCATACATGGCACGAGTAGGCTTCAATAGGGCTATAGTGAGTTCTCTAAGTCTTAATGACTATTGTATGAAGGTCCTCTAAATGAAGTAATTAAAGAATGTTAACTCTTAAATGCTTAAATGTAAAGATGCATGCTATACTTGGATTGTATTATGAGTTACTTCCTTGTCATAACTTATTGTATATGAATGTGCCTTGGCTAGGGTGACTTCAAAGAAGTACTTAGTATGAGTAGTAGTATGGGATGCTACTTGCACATTGCACAAGTATGGCTCAGAGTTGTCTTAGATTTTGGTCTTAATGTGATGATGTGATTCATGTAATGTTTGTCTCTTAAAATGCTTTATTGTGTAAAGGTGGAAAAGATGAATGGTAAGTTCACTTTTGGTGACCTTAAGGTGGTACCTTAGTGTGGGTGGTGGTATAGAAAGCTACCCATGCATTGCACAAGGCATAGCTTGAGGGTTACTTGAGGTGGAGGCTCAAAGTGAAAGTAAAGGGTTATATGTTATTTTGCTCAAATGTGAATTATGTGACTTCGTATGTTGGTTGTGACTTATATTATACCTCCTGTATCAATGTTCATGTAGTTTTATAAAAATGGCATAAAGCATGACTTTCAACAAAATGTCCCTTTTAAAGCATGTTTTTGCATGGTCATTGATACGCTCAAATTACACCTCCCTAAAAAAGCATAAGCGATCGTTATCAAGTAAAGAACCCAACTTGTAGGTTGGGGTCGATCCCACGAGGAAAATGGTATAGACTTAACTTTAACTTACACCTATATTCGTTTAGTCAAAGTACTTCCGAAAACAAGTAATAAAAAAGGGGGATTGGTGAAACAAATTGTAAGAATTCAGTAAGTAATCAGTAAACAAAAGTCAATTTTTGTTGTTATCAAGATGAGAAAATTAACTAGGGTATACGTGTTCACCACAATCTTATAACTCAGTAATCCTAGTAATAGCAATCCTGTCCTAGTGCATTACATGCAAAGTGATAAGTTAGGTATCTCTAAATCCTTGGTCCGACATCTAGAGAATTTTAGCCCGCACCTTGGTCCGGCTACATGTGTATAATTTACTAACCCTTACCTTTACCTCATATTAGACATCATAATCGATGTTTGGCTTAGTTATTACTTTGCACCAATCGACACTAGCCTATTAGATAGTATCACACTAAATCTATGTTTATAATTCTTTTCTTGTTGATTACCTCCTTGGTCCGGCAAGTAGCAACAAGGCAAGTTATAACGCGTGCACTCGTTAAAAATACTTTTGCACGAAAGAATTATCAATGCATGTAAAAGACTATTCAAGAATTTCTTATTTACTATTCATACTTTGTTAATCGCTCATGGATCCCACAACCCTAGTTGTGGAGTTTAGATACCCATACTCTTATGAACACAATTCATTGTTTTAGATGAAAGAATTATGAACTTATGAAGTGGAGAAAAATAAACCCAGAAATTCAACTCAAATTTCTAACCAAATCTTCAAAACTAACCTTTGGAAATCAAGAATTTCTCGGGCAGCAAAATTAGTTCCCAAGTCTCAAAGTAAAACAGAAGTAATAAAGTCTAACCCCTAAAAACGAGGTTTACATGCTCTATTTATAGAAAACAAGTCCTAAATTAAAAGGAAAACAAATTAAGGAAAGTGTATTCAGGCACGCGTCTTCATTCCATGAGACTGACTCACGGACCATCAATGGATCTACGGTCCATGAGTCCCTTCCGTCAGCCAGGACTTAGAAAATATTTCAGCCTCCAAAAATCAGCTTCTTTGAAGCGAACGACGGACTTGTAGTACGGACCGTAGATCAATCTACGGTCCGTCAATCCCCTTCCTTAGCTCCATACTTGGAATCTTCAAAAATCAGGTATTGGAACCCTCACAGTATCAATCTACGGATCAATCGTACGGTCCGTAGATCAATCTACGGACCGTCAATGGTAACCGTGGTTCCACACTCTGTCAGATTTCCTTGATTTGCCTTTCATGCCTTGCCTAATGATCTACGGCCATCACCTACGGAGCGTCACTTGACCTGCGGTCCGTAGATCACCTCCGTAGGTGCCCTTTCTGCAGTTATTTTAGTTGTCCCTTTACTTTCGCGCCTGAACGTCTTTCCTGCAAAAATGATAAAAACATATAAAAACCAATCCAAAAAGGCCCTAGACACACACAACTTGTAAGTGAAATGTATTAGAAATACCATAAACTCGCGGTATATCAACACCCTCAACTTAAATTCGTTGATTGTCCTCAAGCGACACACTACGACTCTAAACGACACTTGTATAGAAGCAAGCATTTCAAACACAAGCAATCACATGACTTTCTACCCCACTCTTTTTGTGGGTACAAAATTTGTTCTGTTAGACTCGATAAGCTAATTCATGCGGATCAAACCATGACAACGATTGACCAACCAACACACAACATACATTGTTTCACTATCACCAAGGTACCAACTCTCCGACAATGTAGTATGTACCCTTACTTCAAACGAAATCCCTTTTTTTCTTCTTCGCACAATGACTGATGAATTTGAGTAGAAGGATTCATTCAACACTCACACTTAGAAATAACTTCAAGTACAGTTAGTGCTTAGTACCATAGGCTTGCCCTTATTTTCACTGCTTAGACTCTCCAAACTAGACTCTAGGATCACTATAGGACTTTCTTGGCTTGTAACGTAGGCTCAGGGTCAAGTGTGGTACATTTGGGTACTTCTTAGTGACTTTCTTCCCTCCCTGACATTAAACTAGGGTTTCAACCTCTTTTTGCCTATTTTTGCCATCCTACCGTTTTACCTTCTTTCCCTTGATTTTCTTCAACCATGGATGTGATTGTAAACTTTGTAGCTCTGTTTACTTTTATTTTATATTTCTTTTAGCTTTCAACAAGTCACATTCCTTCCTCTCTTTTTCAACATTAAACTCTTTTCATACCCATTTTTCTTTTGGTTTCCTCTTTCATAGCCACACTCAACTTATCAATTTTCCATTGGTTGAGGTGCACAATACCCGATGTCGGGTCAGGGCCAAGATTGAAGTTACTTTTTACATTAGCCACCCTCAACTTGGGCTTTTGGCCTAGGTTGAGGTGCACATGTCCAAGGAGGGACCGGGGCCAACATAGTCGATCATAGGAAGGTGAGTTCGGGGTTTAGATAAAAATGGCATTATTTTAGGCTTAAAGTATTTGTATCAAAAGGAGAATTTGTTTCATTTGGTCGGATCCTTCTTTCAGGAAATTTGCTGACTTATCAGAACAATGGCCTATGATCACTTCCTAACCTCTAGATTGTTTAGTCTTAGCATGACTAACCGGGCAAGTTCTAGTTTTGCACAAAAACTGTTGGCACATAGTTTCATTATTAGATTATCAGATTACCTAGTTCAAGTTTCAACTTAAGTCATGCCATCAAGTTGATTCATTATCATGTCATACACAGAGCCAACACATTCAGCTAATCGTAGCCTACAAATTCTAGTACACATCACAAAATCTGACGGGCATCATTTTTTTAAGCCATCATGCTTCTTTCTATTTCATGCTTCTACACATACGATCCTAACACATGCCGGTTCAACATAAATTAAACAGTTTGTTGGGGAAAAAGAACACAGGCAAGAAAACCCCACTAGAGGATCTATGAGTTGGGTTACTCAGACTTCACCCTATCACTCACAATCCATTTACCCCACCCCCAACAAAAATAGATGCGATTGTCCACAATGCATACAAAAGTAGAAAAAGAAAGTGGATTGGGTGAAGCAAACCTGTGGCGCATACCGCTGGCGAATCATCAACAAGCGGGTGGGTCCGGTTTCCTGGACACCGCTGAAACAGTAGTTGGGTCACCCTCAGTAGTACCCACATCATCCAACTTAGCACCCTCAGTAGTGCTCTCTATCACCCTCACCGCACCAGCAGTGGTGCTCACAACGTCCTTCACAACAAGCGGGACCTCTACAACTGGGGCAGAACTCGATGCCCATGCAATACTCTCACGCACCCTCCGATGACGCAACTCTTCATCTAAAATTGAGGCCTTCCTAGCCTCCTTCTCCTGCCTACGCTGTCTCTTTTGAGCTCTTTCCTCCTCAGTGCGACTAGAACGGTGTCTCTTACCTTTGGTATGTGTAGGCGCAGAGTCCTCCTCGGTGGTCCCACTGAATAAAACATCCAACACCGTATTATCAGCCAGTGCAGTAAGTGCTGGCTAATACAGCCTAGAAAAAAGATAGGTGTATAGTCGGGGCTGGTCGCTCAAGGACTCGCAATTCAAAGGCATCAAGACGCTTATTAACGGCCTGGACCTTCCGATCCATCATGTCCTCCATCCTTCTCTCCATTCTAGCCTCGGACTCGGCTATTGAATTTTGCATCCAAGGTTGGATGTGATGCACAATGTGGCCCTTTGAGCCTTTAATTTCTGTACTCTAGCCAATGGGACAACAGTAGCTCCTAACTATGGTGTGGACCGGGATGAACTAGGAGCCATGCTAGGGGCCTGGGAAGAGTAGGCCGGGACAGTATCAGAGTGATCTAGTATTATGGGGTCACCGCGCTTTGCCTGTCCCATCGTGTCTGCAAGATCTACGCCAAATGGAGGTACCTCAACCTGGGACTCTCTGCGAGGTGCCACCACATTTGCGTCATCTCAGATGAGGCTTATATCCAAAGCCCCGGTAGGGTGGATCAACCTATCACAATGCTAGATCGGCACTCCAGAGTCCCTGCGCAATTGGAAAATCAAACATGGAAAGGGGTAAGTGGTGGAGGTCTTGAATGCCCTCTCGTGAATCTCTGCCAACAGCATGCGGGCAAAGTCAATCTCCACTCCTGGTACTAATGCTGCAACTATGACTGCTCTGTCCCAAGTGAGTTGGTTGTCAACTTTTGTCGGTGACACCCTGTTACGCACCAACAACCAGAAGAACTTGGCTGCAAAATTTATTGTGGCCTTTCGGATACCCAACCGTAGTATGGCAACCCACTCCACATGCTCTCCATCAACAGCAATGTACTTAGCCAACCATAGTATAACAACCTCCTACTGCTCAGTATTCCTCTGGAAAGCACCGCTCCGCACGATATCCCATCTGTAATCAAACTCCGCTGTGTTTAGTGACCAAGTATGACCTATGGTAGGCCCATAGAGAAAGCGGTTGATGGTAGCCTGTGATATGTCTACCGGACAACCTCGAACCATAGTGGATGTGAGAGGATCTTGGCCTAAGGGTTTTGATTTGTTGGAGAACGACCCATGGAGAGTGGCAGCATACGAGGTGTAGAACTCTTGCACAATCTCCTGGGTCTCGAGCCATCCAGTCACACTTGTGAAGGTTGAAATGTCGGTGAATGTTGGGGATAGTGTGCAAGCTCCCTGTGAGGACTGTGCGCTCCTCTATAACAATTCGGGCCATCTTCTCTTTATCATTAATCATCTTGGCATCCCGATAGATTTGCCATTGGCCCTCAAAACACCATATGCTTGGATCACCGGCCACTGGAGTAGGGTTGTCATTCCTTGGTATCGATAGTGACTCTGAGCTAGTGGTCTCATCAGATGAGGTTGCTTGTTTATTCCGACTGGACCCTGTGGCTGACTTGGCGTTGGACCCCGAAGCATGGGCAGACTCGGACCCTGAAGCATGGCTGGAGTCAGAGACAGAAGCATGGGTAGACTCGGAGCCAGACGCAGACCTAATAGCTGAACTGGAAGCAACCCCAGTTGATGACCCGATCAGTGTGTGCTCCTCATCAAACTGGGAGACAGTGACTACGTCGGGAATCACCTTTCGGGGGGTGCCTTTGGTGGCTCGGGGTGCAGTGGGAGAAGTCCTTATGTTGGGAGGAATGTATGCTGGATCTCTTTCCGTGTCTGTGTCCTTATCGATTAACCTGAAGCTAGGAGCAACAGATTTTGACATGCCCTGTTATGAGTAGGTGATTAGCTTCTTGGGTGCCATCGTACCTGTGGAATCGATATTAGTGCCAAAACTAAATCTAAACAACTAAACAAAAAACTTTAGACTATAAACGAACAGTAACAAAGATCTAAGAAAATTTCAGACGGAGGCTACAGTAGTCATCCACGGAGGGGACCTACGGTCCGTAGACTGATCAGCGGACCAATAATATTGGTCGCAGATGGAAACCACAGATGTAAAGAATGGTCCGTAGATTGATCTACTGACCGTAGTACACCTTTGTGGTTTCACACTTGGTGAAATTTTCAAGAGCATCCACCCACGAACCCAATCTATAGTCCGTAGACGGGGTATCGTGGATGGGATCTGTTCCAGGTTCTAGCCATTCTTTATGTTCAAGTCCGCATCTTAGACCATTTTCAACAATATCCTAGTCTACTCATGCATTTCAACATTGAATCATGCTAGTTTGTCATTCGTAGGATTCTGATTAATCATTTTAACAATTATTTAAGACAAACTTTGGAACCCTAATTAGAAACTTACAGTTAGACTTATAATCACATACAAAAAGGCAACACAATCAATATCTATAGTTCCAAGGGTATTGTAACTTCCAATTTTATCATGCAATTTAATCTAACAGTTACCTAAGGTCAAGATCCGACTCTTGACTTTATATATTCCATCTCTGAATCGACATTCATAGTAAGGGAAAAGTATATTACCTTACAAGCAACATGGAGTGCGGTGATTTCGTGATGACACTACGTTTTGGAAGATCAAAGGATCGCCTCTTCTTTACTAACCCAACACCGGAGCCTTTCTTTTGGTGAAATATGGAATGAGTTGTATTTGGAAAGGAAAGGAATTGTGGGAATGATGGGGGAATGGAAGGGATGATTTTTAAGGATGAGTTATGGCGTGATTTAGGGGAGTTAAGGGTGTTTAAAATGGTTGGAGAGTGAATGGACTGAAGTGAAAATGATTTGCAATTAGGGGAGTTTTAAATAAGGGGGTCCGGGTCGGGTCAGACAGATTTAGGGTTTTGGACCTACGAGACCCCGTCTACGGTCCGTGGGTCGATCTACGGTCCGTAGGTTGGGACCGTAGATCACTCTTAAACTTGGAAAAAATTTAGGAGCTTACCTGGGATCTATGGGCACCATCCACGGTCCGTGGATAGAACGACGAACCGTCGATGGGGTCCGTAGACCTCTGCACCAGACCATTTTCTGCAGATTTTTCATAGCGTACCTGCACATGTAGCAACCATTAGGCTATTCTTTTTACATTTTCTTGACACTTTTTAGACATGGACCCTATGCTAATTCTAGCCAACACTAAAAAAAACTAAAACATCTATCTAAATTTCTATAGAGATGCAATTAAACAAAGAAAGCTACTAAATGGGAAACAGAAACCTATCGTTAGCTAGATTGTATATATTAGGTTGCCTCCCAAGCAGCGCTATATTTAACGTCACTGCACGACGTAAGTTTCTTGATTACTCAGACTTCATCAAGATTGTAGGCCTCAATCACTTTCTGCACACTTTCAACATTTCCTCGATTTTTCATGAACCTTGTTCCTTCACTATTTTCAAGCTCAACCGCTCCATGGGGAAGCACTTTTGTGAGCAAAAATGGCCCAGTTCATCTGGACTTGAGTTTTCCTGGAAACAAACGCAACCTATATTTTAATAGAAGCACAAGATCACCAACCACAAATTCTCGCTTTTCGATTCTTTGATCATGATACCGTTTCATCTTCTCTGGGCACTGGAACTTGACCTTTTAAAATTATTTTCCCCTGCCTACGGTTTCCACCTACGGCCCATAGAAGCTTCTACAGTCTATTGATGGGATCCATAGATACAAACATCGGTCCAAAACTGTTATTATCCTTCTTTTCTGAATATGAGGTTTTCCAATATCTCCCAGTTGGGAATATTCATCCTTGAATGGAACTCAATACATCATAAGGAGCATAGAAAGATGATTTTAAAGCCAACATGAATGTAATCACATAAATGCATATATGTGAGGAGGAAAAATTGACTCCAAGCTAAAGAATATTCAAAACATCTAATCAAAAGGACTATATGCAAATCTTACTCAACTGCACATAAACATGGAGAAATTAATCAAGTTAACTCATTTTCTCAAAAATTAAGTTTTCATGATCATGCATGCATAATGAATTTTGAGAATGACTAAGTCATAAGGATCGAACATGAGGAACTAAATACTTGACGCTAAAGTAGGGTTAGAAGGAAAGAGATGAGGTTAAATGGGCATTATATCGTCCTAAGACTCCCAATTTGCACCCTCAACTAACTGATTCCTTCAAAGAACCTTTACAAAAACAACTTCCTTAATTCTTAACTTCTTAACTTGTTTGTCCAAAATCTCAACCAGAACTTCTTCGTAAGAAAGATTCTCCTCAACTCCCAAACCATTCAAGGAGACAATGGATGTTGGATCGCCAAAACATTTCTTCAATAAGGAGATAGGAAGAACATGATGTACCAATGCCAAATCATTAGGAAAATCAAGATGATAAGCTACTTTACCAAAACGCTTCAAAATCTTATACGGGCCCACATATCAGGGACTAAACTTCCTTTTATTCTCAAACCTCATAACAACCTTCATGGGTAATATTTCCAAGAAGACCCAATCATGAACATAAAACTTAAGGTATCTCCTTCTAATATCGCCTTATGACTTTTGCCGACATTGAACTGCTCTCAACCTTTCTCTAATAAGACAAATTTTTCTATACCCTCATGTACTAATTGTGGACCTCTCAAGGCAACTTCACCAACTTCCAACCAACCCATAGGAGATCTACACCTCCTACCATAAAGACTCTCAAATGAAGCCATATCAATGCAGGAATGATAGGTATTATTGTATGCAAAATCAATCAAAGAGATTCTGAACCATTATGGACCATAACCGAAGTATACCATCTCCCACTTAAGAGAAAGCCTTAATGCAATTCTTAAGCACTGTTTCCTTCAATTGAACGAAATTCGGATCAAGACCTTACTTGGCCTTCACATCTCACACAAAAGAGGATTTTGAACCATTATGGACCATAATACTGCCTTTGGTGGAATCAACCAACCGAAAACCCAATTGGGATAATCAATGAACATCTTGAACAAACTTTTTCTTACCATCCTCAATATGAGAAACACTTCCCATAGAAAATCCACTAAGAGTATCTACAACCACATTCTTCTTTCCAGGGTGATAGAGAAAACTCATGTAATAATCTTTAGTAAGTGAAGCCACCTTGTTTGGCGAAGATTTAGAACCTTCTATTTAAACAGATATTGAAAAAAATTGTTGTAGGTAAAATCATCGAGATGAACACAATAATATAATGCCTCAAAATCATATAGAAAAAACAACCGCTGCCAGTTCTTAATCATGGGTAGGATAGTATTTTTCATGAATCATAATTTGTCGTGAAGCATAAGCAATAACATTCCCTTTTTGCATAAGAACATACCCTAACCCAAGTCTTAAAACATCAAAATAAAATACAAATCCTTTAGATCTTTCCAGTAATGTCAACACCGGAGCAGAGGTAAGCCTATCTTTCAATTCTTGAAAATAGTTTTCACACGCTTCCGAACATATGAACTTAACCTTCTTTTGGGTCAATCCTGTCAATGGAGAGGCAATCATAGAAAACCCCTCAAAAAAACATCTAGAGTAACTAGCCAAAACCAAGAAACTTTGAATATCCGAAGGGGATAGAGGTCTAGGCCAACTCTAACCACATGTGTCTTCTTAGGATCCACCTCAATACCTTTACTGAAAACAATATTACCAAGAAAAGCCACTTATGTTAACCAAAACTCACATTTGCTAAACATTGCAAGAGTTGTTGGTCTTTGATAACTTGCAACACAAACCTCAGATAAATAGTATTATGATCCTCACTCCTTGAGTAAAAAAGGATATCATCCATAAACACAATCATAAATATATCAATGTATTATCTAAACACTATATTGATCAAATAAATAAATGCGTCTAGAGAATTTGTTAAGCCAAAGATAATTAAAAACACTCATAATAAGCATACCGATTTCAAAAAGTCATCTTTGGAATGTCATCTTCCTTCACCATCAATTGGTAGTAACCCGATCGGAGGTCAATTTTAAGGAAGTGAATTTCTCCTTGCAGTTCATCAAATAAATCATCTATCCTTGGAAGAGGATATATTTTTCTTAATGGTAACCTTGTTCAATTGCAGGTAGTCCATACACTGCCAAACTGAACCATCTTTCTTCTAAACAAACAAAATTGGAACCCCCCATAGAGAGATAATCGGTTGGATGAAACACTTATCCAACAAATCTTTCAAATGCTCTTTTAACTCCTTAAGTTTTGTCTGAGCCATACGATAAGGAGGCATAGAGATAGGCTACATATTTGGGAGAAGGTCAATACCAAAGTCTATTTCCCTTTTGGGGGGAACACTAGGTAAATCGTTAAGAAATACTTTTGGAAACTCATTAACAATGGGTAACGACTCAAAGAAGGGCTGTTTTAGAATCCGGATCCCTAACTCAAAAAAGTGATATATGCAACCCTTGGAAATTATTTTCCTATCTTTAAGACAAGAGACAAACTGATCCTTAGGCGTAAAACTTCCCCCTTCCCAATCTAGGATTGGTTCATTTTGAAACTTAAACTTAACTACTTGGTAACTACAATCAATGGAAGCATAACATGAATGCAGCCAATCCATACCACAAACAACATTGAAATGTAACATATCAACTTGAGTGACTTTATGGGATAGGAAGACAGTACACTTTCTATAGACTCTCTTAGTGATAATAGATCCACAAATATAGGTAGAAACAAAAGAAGGGTCCAACAACATATCTAGAAGAATATCAACCTCTTAGCCATATATGGATTCACAAAAGACAAGGTAGCACTAGGATAAAAAATGCATAAACATCAATACTGAAGTCTTTCAACATATATGTAATCACATCGGGAGAACCCTCTTTCTCACAATGAATCTGTAGTGCATAAAATTTGATTTTCTTCTGACTCCCACTAGAATCTAATGACAGGTATGGTTGAGCCCGTCAACAATCGTCTCTTTCATTCTTAGAAACTTAGGGACAATCCCTCATCTTAAGATCCATCTTTCCACAACCAAACCATAGATTAGAATAGGCTAGGCATTTAGAGTCATGTTTTCTTCCACACCTAGCACAAGTAAACAATGAAGATTCACCACCATTTCCTTCTTGATGCTTAGAGTAAGACACCCTATCTTTGTTAAATTTAGGAGGAGCATTGAAGGAACTTTGAACGGAAAACATATGTTGAAACTTAAAATGACCATGTCCATTAGACCATGAATGTGAAAAGTCACCATCAGCCACGAGCCAAGGTAGCCCCTAGGCATAACATGGCGTATAAACCTCGAGAAGCCCCATACAAACCACTTAGTATTTATCATACAATGTGAGAAAATATAAGACATAAAAGGCAGTTTCAACATATAGAAATTTTAGAGAGAAAAGTAGAAATCTAAGCATCTTCTAAAACCCATCTAGTACATATGGGATTATCGAGGCGTAGCCCGTACATCAAGTTCCAAAACTGAAAGTAAAGAAAAAAGGGGAAAATGAAGCTCGGTCATTTGAATTTGAGGACTCACGAATCTTCAATCTTCTATATGAGATCCCTAGCCATGAAAGTGTGAATTTGGAAGATCGGTTCATACATTTGGGGAAATGTCGGCAAAAGTATGTGTTAGTACAAAATATGTACTAAGTATGATAGCCATGCATAAAAACTTTGAAAACATGAGAAAAGGGACATTTCATAAAGTGCAATGACCAAGCTAAATCATGAATGTAAAGGAACTAGAGGACATAAGTATCAAAATATGGTCAATTAAAATAGACATCATCTTTTGTCACATGTGAGATACTCTTCTAAGTAACCTTAGTTCATTATTGTGGGAGATTTACCTTTAACTGACATATCAGACCATGTGACCTAATAACACGGAATTTGGTATCTAAGCCATACCAAAAAGGGTCGTCCTACTTATCATGAACTTCTAGCTTATGTGGACCCACTAGCTAATATCTGTCTAGGACAATCATCCTATGAGGGCACATAGGTATGGGATAAAGAGATTGATTCTAGAAACCCGACCTCTACTAATGAGAGAGTTCCCATCTCAATATCCTCTATGTGCTAAGTGTAAATTCCACTGGATAGCCATTTTCTTAACTTGTCTTTATTATCCATGGAAGGGCACGTCATCTTACCAATCCAAGCTAAGTCATATGTCATCCATGGAAAGGTACAATGAAGTAATCAATCTGAGCTAGGTTTCATTAGAATAGCTCCTTATCATTGATTCATTTTAGGTGAGAAGACTTTTCAACCTTAAGATCCTTAATGTAAGAAAATGTTTCACGCTCATGCATGAGGTAGTTATGTGAGCAATCCTTTCACAATTATTGACCACAACAACAACATATATGCTTTTACTTTCAAAGCAATCTACATCATATCTCATCAATTCCATAATAACATGTATAATTCTATAATTCACTTTTCATAGTTCAAGACCCACTTTCTATCATCAATATCTATAAAAGATGGATTAACCATGGGTTCATGGGGATTCACCTTAAAATCATGAGATTATATCAATTCATCCATAAAAGTTGATAAATCAATCTAATATTACAACATTTAAAAGAACACATGACATAGAGTAAAAACCCTAACTTAATTGGTGATTTCTAACTTTATAAATTGGAGAATTTAGGAACTGTATGGAGGAAATGGCTTCATGGATGAAAACTATCATACATTAATGCCAAATGCTTGCAATCAATAGAGAATTAGGAGTTTTGGTCTTGACAACCTAGCTTGACTTCTTCTTCTTCTTTTAGAGAGAGAAATATTTGCGGAAAGAACTTGAAAGGATTTGGGGATGTTTAAAGAGTGATTTAGAATGGTTAAATTTTAGCCTTCAAATATTTATATAGGGTCTAGGATTAGGATTAAAACGACCTAGTTTAGGTATTAGATGCATAGAAACAGACCCATATAACCTTAGAAAAAAAACTGATCGTGGACTCTTCCACCATCCTTGAACCCTTCCTTAGACCATTGCTTTAGAATATTCTTCATAAGGTTTGGGTTCAAGGATGGGTTCACTGACCAAGGACTCTTCTACCATCCTTGAACCCTTCCTTAGATACTTTCCTTAGAATATTTTTCACAAGTCTTTGGTTCAAGGATGGGTTCACTCAGCGTGGACTCTTCCACCATCCTTGAACCCTTCCTTATACCCTTGCCTTAGAATATTTTTCACAAGGCTTTGGTTCAATGATGGGTTCACTGACAATGGACTCTTCTACCGTCCTTGAACCCTTCCTTACTTGTCTATTTTTTTCTTTGATGTTACAATATATCCCCCTTGGGAACATTCTTCCTCGAATGGGACTCGAGACAACATAAGGAGGGTAGAGAGAAGATCAATTGACCCAACATGAATGCAATCACATAAATGTACATATTCGAAGAGGAAAATTGATTCCAAGCTAAAACATATTCAACACATCATCTCATAAGGTCTATATGCAACTCATACTCAAATACATATTAACATAAAGAAGTCAATATATAAACTAACTCTTTTTTTTTTCCAAAAAAAATCAAGTTTTTTCAGGAACATGCTTAAATGAGGAAATCATGGGAATATATAAGATACATGACACCAAAGGAGTAAGCCATGAGGGACTAAATACCTCAAGCTAGAGTAGCGATGGGGGGAAAGAGATGAGGATATCGTGATATCATATTGGCTTCGGCCTCCCAAGTAGCACCCTCAACTTACTGATTCTTCCAAAAAACTTTCACCAAAGCAATTTTCTTTATTTCTAAACTTTCGAACTTATCGGTCTAAGATCTCAATCGGAACTTATTCATAAGAAATGCTATCCTTTAGGCCAATACTCTACAATGGCACTATGTATGTTGGATCACCAATACATTTCTTCAATAAGGAGACATGGAAAATTGGATGCACCGATGCCAAGTCATTAGGAAATTTAATTTCATAAGCAACCTTACCAACACACCTTAAAATCTTATATAGACCCACATAACAAGGACTAAGCTTCCCTTTCTTCCGAAATCTCATTACACCCTTCATGGGTAAAATTTTCAAGTAGACACAATGATTTACATCAAACTCAAGATCTTTTCTTATAACATTGGCATAGGAATTTTGTCAATTTTTGGCCATTCTCAACCTTCCTTTAATGAGTCGAACTTTCTTCATGGCCTTATGAACTAACTCGGGACCTATCAAAGCTACTTCACCCACCTCAAACCAGCCTATGGGAGATCTACACCTCCTACAATATAGAGCCTCAAATGGGTCCATACAAATACTTGAGAGATAGCTATTATTATAGGCAAACTTAATCAAAGGGAAATGATCATCCCAATTACCATTGAAGTAAAAAACACATTTTCTCATCATATCTTCCAATGTTTGGATAATACGCTCCACTTTCCCATGAGTTTGCAGATAAAAGGTCGTACTAAGATTTACACGAATACCGAAGCACTTTTTGAAATATTTCCAACACATAAAAGTGAATTGGGTACAATAATCAGAGATAATGGACAAGGTAAGAGATAATAGACAAGGGAACTCAATGCAACCTAACCATTTCCCTCAAATACAACTTAGCATAGTCCTCCACCGAATAAGAAACTCGTTAATTAGAAATATAACGTTATCAAAGAGACTTTATCCAATTCTAAGCATCAATGATTGTTAATCAGTATATAACCCAACTAAATGAGTTGGGCTTGAATCCCAAGGGGAGCGGTACGTGTTTGAGAATAAATTAGAAAGTACGAATATGGTCAATTCAGTAATAGGAATAGAAATTTTTTAATAAAAATATCATTCAAATCAGGGGGTGATACAAATGTCAAATGGGGGATTATGGTTTGAATTATTAACTAACAACAATGGCAAACAATATGAAATACAATAATGAGATGGGTTCTTGGGATGTGATCGATTATAGGCTAATATAGACAAATGGGTAATTGCAACTATTTGAGAATATCTAGATATTAGTGAGTAAGCTAGGCTATAGAGGAGGTAAACGTTCTCTCAAACAATTTACCCCAAATCAAGTTGATTTCTCTCGAACATCAACAAGCACGCAAAATAAGGACAACCCACACCTTAGTCCATTCACTCTCTCAAGCTGAATGTGTGGGATTGGGTTTAGGATTCACTCTCTCGAGTTGAACCCATGTCAACTTAATATCCATGACCATCAATCAAAAAGCTTAGTTTTAAAACTTCTCTCTAAAGCAAGCCAAAAACACAAGGGTAGAACTGCAATTACAATTCTTAAATTAAACCACAATTAATGATTGAACTCACTTCTAAATAACATTTACACTAAAAATTAACAATACCCATAAACTAAATCAGCCCATAATCACACCCCAAGAATTGGGGTCTTAACTAGACATCATTAAAAGATAAAAATCGTTACCAAATTGAATTTCAATTAACTGGGTAAGAGTGATTTTGTCTTTACAATATTCCAATTTGAAGAATCTCAAAGACCCACTTCCAATTTCTCAAAAGTGAAAAACTTCAATTCTTTAAAGCTTAGGGTAAACTAGAGAAAAGTTATCTCTTTGTTCAAAAACTTTATAAAAATATGTTCTAAAGAGTAATTGATAAATATTGATACTAAACTAAATGTTCAAATATGTATTTATAGTCGCCAAAAATGTGCTACAAAGAGCCATTCGGCATAGTTAGTCGGGCTCGTCGATCCACCCTTTGGTCATTTCCTATGCCCTTTTTCCTTGGCCTTCAGCATCCTCAAGGTCTGTAACTTTTGAAGATCCAACACTGCATCGCGGAACCACTCGGCGATCCGTTGACTGCTCCCTTCTCTCGCCAACATGGTTCTTTCCTTCAGTGCTTGGCACACTGGAACTTTAGGAGGTCAAGAAGCCATTCCGCAACTCGCCAAGTAGACTTGGCAATCACCAGGCTTACTTTTTTAATTCTTTCAGCTCGCTTTGTTCCTTTTTTTGCAAATTAGTGTCCTTGCTTTGTTCCTTAATCCATATACCTAGAAATCAAGGATTTTACATTAGTTATTGGCACAAAATAAGGATTTGAGGGCATTAAATCATTGTAAATAAAGCCCTAAATGAGTTTAAATCTTGAACTTATCAACAACCCAACTTAAACGTTTTCTTGTCCTCAAGTTCCACAGTTCAAAAAGGATGTCTCAAATAGTGCTACACAAGACACAATCATGAATGCACACAACAAGACTCAACTTACTCATGCAAGGATCAATTATCCACTTAAAGGTTAAAGTTGTGACTCACCATTACCAAAGATTTTCAAGTTCACAATACCTGCATCAAATGCAAGTTCAAGCTCAACAAAGGTACTCAAATTCCCTCACACAAAGAATGATTCCATATTCACACACTATTCTTCAACAATTTAAAGCTCTGAAATCACATACAACTCTAACACTAACAAAGATGAACACATGCATGACTTCACCCATACGTTTGCACATATTTTCCAACTAACATTCGTTTCAGCTAACACGAGATCACAAAGGTATTTTCAAGGCTTGTAACAGGGATGAGTGTAAAGGTATCATCATTTAGGCTCACTGGTTGCTATCAACATGAAATGTGGTATGAACAACACTTTATTTCCTTTTTCTTCATCACTTTCTCTCCTGCTCAAAATTCACCCCATTATTCACTTCTCATGGAATACCGGACACCCCATTTCTTTTGAAACTTTCACAACTTTATTTCTCAACTTTTTCGTTCTTTTTTTTCATTCTTCTTTTCTTTTTCTCATTTTTTTTGTATGGAGGGGTTCCATTTTTCTCAAAACCATGGATCAAGGGTTACTTCTTTGCACTTCTAGATTTACCTTCTGTTTTCACAACACTCCCAACCTAGGCTTTTGGCCTAAGTTGGCTATTTAAACAAACCACACTTCGTGATGATTATGGGTGAAATGATAAAGGGAGGTGACGATTACGTCAAGTTTCTTCCAAGAAAATGCTAAGGCTCAAAGGGTGTTCAAGCAAAGTTTACACATCTCAAAAGGTGGGCCACAAGAGAGGTATATTGTCAAGATGTTTCACTCTTCAAAAAAAAATTCTTAGATCATTTCAAAAGCTTGCATCACTTAGTCAACAGGACCAACGGGGAAAATTCTAGGTGTCATGACACAAGGTTCACGGTAAGTTCATCACACAAGGCATTGACACCAATATCAAACAAGATTCCACACTTTTGCTAGCGTGCAATGTTCATCACAAGAGACTCAATTTGATAATTGGCTAGTAAGAACGAGATGTAAAAAGTTCACATATTATCTATACAACTTCAATTGGCCTCATTGTAGTTATACATTCATTTTTGTTCGATTAAGAGCACTATTCCAGTAATCGGTATTTATCATGACTGACACTCAAATTTTCACAAGAACAACCATATTCAAACACAACAAAAAGTGGCTCGGAAGGGTCAAAAACCATTTTCATTCAAAATTCGGGGGCATAAGCTCAAACATCCATAAAATTGTATCAAAAGACAATTTATAGCACAAAAACTCAATATATATACAAAAAATATAATCCCAAGAGGTAGGTATAGAAATATCTCACCACACCACTAATAAAAAGCAGTTGTCCTCAAATGTAACAAAAACTAAAAAGTTAATAAAAGTGACAGAGAGGGAGGTAAAGAAAAGTTCTGTCTACACATTTCCTCCATCTATCGGGGCATCAGTGCCCGGTGCAGCATCAATAGCACTAGATCCAACCATGGTGGTGACTGCCAATGAAATCTACATGGCTGAATCTACCATGGACTCCTTAATCTCTATGAGGCCCTCATAAGTAGGTTCATCATTGATCTCAACCTAAGAATCGGCAGCAGCTACCACCTCAGCTCGAACCTCATCTCTGGTATCAGCTGGCATACCGGGAATCTCCATAGTCCCAAAACTCATAGACGTGTCTGTGGACTTAAGCTGGTCCACCTCCTTCCTCAGCTCAGCAATAGCAGCCTTTAGAGTCGTCAACTCATCAATGGCCCCTTGGCCTAGCTCACACACTGATATATGTGCCGCAAAGGCATCAATAGTTAGACTCAAGCATTTCACACTAGCAGCAAGGGCCCTCTCAATCTTGATAGGAACTGTGGCCTTAAATCTGGAGGCACGCCTATCGGTAAAATGGGCCAGCTGCCCCATCTGTAGTATCGCAGCGTAGGTGAGTGGAGGTCGAGAAGTAGCAGCATTAGTAGTACCAGATCTATGAGGCATGGGAGTTGTAGAAGAACTAGGAGTCACAGAAGGAACAATACTAGTTATAACTAAAGGCACAGGGGCCAGAGTAGGCAACACTGCCTCTAAATGTAATGTGTGAGTATCAAGAACCGGGAAGGAATCCACCAGGGCTTCCTTCTTCTTCTTTGCCTTATCTTTCAAGTACTCTGCCTCAATGCACCGAATATCGGTAGAAGAGGTGGGAGTCACTTCCACATCCTTTTTCACATTAAAGGGAACTTGGGCACGTCTGCACAACTCAATAATCAGCACTGGGAAGGGAAGGGAAGTATGGCGCCGCCTGGCCCTCATGAACATTTCTTGGCCAATGAGCAACCACAAATTCAGCCTTGTCCCATCAATGATGGAACCAGGGCAGGCTGCTTTTGCGTGGCAGAGAATGGACTCATTCTGGGATGGCATTATAGTACTAGTGATGAAGCCAAACAAGTACCTCGCTGCTACATTGAGGTCCTTCTTTTCTATGAGTTCTCCTGCCTCGATCCTCCTAGGAATGCCGTCAAATATAACAGATGAGCCAACCTTTTTTTCATATTCTCCAATGTCTTTGTCCTTATCAAGTATTGACAATCATCCTTAATATCTTTTGTACATCCCAGGACTGCATTTATATCATCAATGTCACACTTTACTTTCCTGCCCCGAACAACCACATACTCCCCCGGCTTGAATTTGCCTACTTTCTTCTTCCTTTATGGCACTAGTTCTCCGTAAGCAGTGTAAAATTACCGAACCCAATTGGGAGTATAAGGGCCACGGGGTTGTTTTAAGATCTGAAACTTGTGAGACTTTAAAGTGCGATAAATATTTGGATACTGATCGAACTCACCATCTCAAGACAGACTCTTTTCCTCGATGATGGTCCTCAATCCCTCAGTATTCAGTCTATTCATAGACCGGGGAACAGGACCCTGTGCAGGTGGTGCTAGGACCACAATCTGATCAGGAACGGGATGAGAAGTATCAGTCTCAGGCACCCTGATCCTCGACATATCATGCATCCTCTTGGACCATAGTTCAGCACTCTGGGCCATCAGTAGCTCATCATCCTCAGGTTTAGAACTGGTAGCCAGAGGATCTTGGTGCTTACCCTCACTCTCTAAAGTGGTGAGGTGAGTGGAATAGTTTCTGTCACTGTCGGAGCTGACCTCCGGTGACGCAGGAGCAAGTGTCTTGCCTTTCCCTTTACCCTTCCCACATGTGGTAGAAAGTTTGGTAGCTTTTGCCTTGGATGCAACTGTATCCTCATTAATTGTGATTCCCTTAGACCTCTTGGAGGGCGGCATGTCTCTACATTACACTTTTGGTCTAGTCATATCTAAAAAAATATCGTAGTATGTTAGAAACAATTCAAGAAAAGTTGCAGAGAAATAGGTTGCAGATAGACTTGCCAAATCAATCGGCGAGTCACCGAATCACTTTGGCGAGCCAGATTGAGCTCACTGATATACCGTGAGTTTACGGTATTTCTAATACATTTCACTTACAAGTTTTGTGTGTCTAGGGCCTTTTAGTATTGGTTTATATGTGTTTTGATCATATTTTGCAGGAAGGATGTTTAGGCGCGAAAGTATAGAGACAGTTGAGAGAAATAAAAAAAATGGCATTCACGGAGGTGATCTACGGACCGTAGGTCATTGACGGTCTGTAGGTTATGATCGTAGATTAGCGGGCAAGGTATGGAAGACAAATCAGGGAAATCTGACAAAGTGTGGAACCACGGTGGCCATTGACAGTCCGTAGATTGACTTACACACCATACTGTTGATCCGTAGATTGATACTGCGAGGGTTCCAGTACATGATTTTTTGAAGATTCTAAGTATGGAGATATGTAGAGGATTGACGGAGCGTAGATCGATCTACGGTCCGTACTGCAAGTCCGTCGTTTGCTTCAGAGAAGTTGATTTTTTGAAGCTGAAATATTTTCCAAGTCCTGGCTGATGGAAGGGACTTATGGACCGTAGATCCATTGGCGGTCCGTAAGTCAGTTTCGTGGAATGAAGACATGTGCCTTAACAAACTTTCCTTAATTTGTTTCCCTTTTAATTTAGGATTTGTTTTCTATAAATAGGCTTGTAAAACTCATTTTTGAGGGTTATACATTATTATTCTAGTTTTACTTGGTGACTTTAGAGATTAATTTGCAACCCTAGCAAGTATTGATTTCCTAAGTTCGTTGTGAAGATTGTGGATTTGAAATTCAAGTTGAATTTCTGGGTTTATTATTCTCTTTACGTAAGTTCATGATTTCTTCATATAATACTATGAATTGTGTTCTTGCTAATATGGGTAACTAAATCCACAACTAGGGTTGTGGGATCCATGAGAGATTAACAAAGTATGAATAGTAATTAAGCAATTCTTGAATACTGTTTTGCATGCATTGATAATTCTTTCGCTCAAAATTCTTTTTAACGAGTGCACGCATTAGAACTCGCCTTGTTGCTACTTGCCGGACCAAGGAGGTAATCAAAAAGAAAAGAATTATCAACATAGATTTAGTGTGATACTATCTAATAGGCTAGTGTCGATTGGTGCTAAGTAATAACTAAGCCAAACATCGATTATGATGTCTAATATGAGGTAAAGGTAAGGGTTAGTAAATTAGACACCCGTAGCCGGACAAAGGTCCAGGGTTAAATTTTCTAGATGTCGGACAAAGGATTTAGAGATACCTAACTTAACACTTTGCATGTAATATACTAGGAAAAGATTGCTATTACTAGGATTACTGAGTTATGAGCTTGTGGTGAACACGTGTACCTAGTTAATTTTCTCATCTTGATAACAACCAAAATTTACTTTTGTTTACTGATTACTTACTGAATTCTTACAATTTGTTTCACAAATCCTTCCTTTTGTTACTTGTTGCTGGAACTAATTTGACTAATTGAATATAATCGTTGGTTAAAGTAAAGTCTAAGCCATTTTTCTCGTGGGATCGACCCCAACCTACATGTTGAGTTTTGTACTTGATAACGATCATTTATACTTCTTTAGGAAGGTGTCATTTGAGCGTATCAAATATTGGCTCCGCTACCGAGGAAAATTTGGCTTTTAGATTTATTTTAACTACATTATTGAATGTTAGTCAAATATTTCCTAATTTTACCTTTTCTCTTTGTTTTTGTCTCTCTCAGGTTCTGACTCTAGTGTATACCAAATACACGAAGCCAGGGTGAACCACTTACGCCTTACTATCCAGAGTTGAACCGCACTTTACGAAGAATGCAATCCAAATGATACAATTAATCCTATCGAAGGAAATCTAGAGGATGTAGTTGAGTTACAACAGTAGAGGGTAGTCGGTGGGGACAACCAGGTTCCAGCTGAAAATCGATTGAGAGATGCGTTGAGGGTGCAAGATCCACTAGGCCCCTTGACAACACGACAACTATTGGGGCAACATCAATAGAGCAGACTCTAATGGACCTATTGTCCTACCCCCTCTACCTCCAAGGCACACATTTGTGGTGACTAGTAGCTTGATGCAGATGCTTACAGGAAGGGGCTTATTCTAAGGATTGCCATCGAAGGACCCACATGCTCACTTAGCCAAGTTAAGGGTGGTTTGCAAAAGTTGTATAGGTAGACCAGACTTGGATATGGATGTCATCGGATTACGAGTGTTCCCTCTATCACTGACAGGAAATGCTGCAGTATGGTTCGCTGAGCTTCCTTATAACTCAATCTTTACATGGAACCAACTGATGGATGTGTTTCGAGCAAGGTACTATCTAGTGCCCAAGAAGCTAAATCACAAAGATAGGGTCAACAATCTTGTAACATTACCTGGAGAGTCTGTGAGTAGCTCTTGGGATAGGTTCACCGCCTTCGTAAGAGGTTTCCCAAATCACCGTATTGATGATGAGTCACTAAAGGAATATTTCTATTGAGGTCAGGATGACAACAATAAAGAAGTGCTTGATACTATTGCAGGAAGTTCATATGAAGACTGCACATATGCACAGATTTTTGAAAAACTGGAGAAGATATCTCGCAACAATAAAGCATGGAGCACTAAGAGGTCAGATACTGGGAGAAACATATTTGCCATTTAGAGTACAAACACCCAGTCTGCGGATGAGATTCGTGAGGAGATGGCTCAGATGAGGACCGAGTTGGGGTTGGTAATGAAGCATGTGAACGGAGGTGCAGCGAAGGTAAATGCTGTTAATTACTTGACTAGAACACCACCCCCAGTTGAAGAGTGTTACTATGAAGATGATGCTTATGCTGTCAATAATCAGACGGGGGGTTTCCGACCAAATGCCCAAGGATCCAACATGGAAAATTGGCACCAAGGTCGGAACTATGGAAATTACAATCGAGAGTCTCACTATATTCGGGATGGGAATTTCAATCGCGGCAACAACTACAACAGGAACAACTATGGCAACAAAAATGATCGGGTTGGACCTTATGTTCCCCCTTAAAATCGAGAATCTGGTGCTAGGGAAGTTAGAGGCAATATGACGCGTATTGAAGATATGATGCAGAAGATGATGAGAAAGTTTGATGCAACTGATGAGAATATGAACGAGATAAGGAACAACCTGTCTGGTATTGGTCAAAAGGTTAATGCCTATACAGTGTCAATAAAACATCTAAAGCAGCAGAAGACTCAGTTGTGTACTACAATGAAACCACGTCAACTTGGCACTCTTCCTAGCAACACCATCCAGAATCCAAAAAATGATGGTCATTGTATGACAATTACTACTTGAGGGGGTAAGCAAACCATAGATCCACCTATGCCGTGTGTGGTGGATGCTGAGATTAGAAAAGAAAATGATGTGGTGGAGGTTAGAGAAGAGTCTGAGACTGCGACAGAGCAAGAAGATGAGATATCTCAGAAAGTGGTCCTCATACCTAGACCTCTACCACCTTTTCCACAGAGGTTAGTGAAGAAGACTGAAGATGGTAAATATCGCAGGTTTATTACTATGTTGAAGTAGCTTTCTATCAATGTTCCTTTGATAGAAACCTTGAAGCAAATGCCTAGGTATGCAAAGTTTATGAAAGATATGGTGACAAAGAAATGGTCTGTGAGTTTTAAAGATGATGATAGATTGCAGTATTTTAGCGCTATTGCTACAAGATCTCTTGTGCTGAAGAAGAAAGACACTGGTGCTTTCACGATCCCATGTACTATAGGGTTGTTACACTTTGCTAATGCATTGTGTGATCTTGGTTCTAGCATCAACCTCATGCCCTTTTCTATTTACAAGAAGTTGGGTCTAGGGGACCCAAAGCCCACTGCAATGCTGTTAATAATGGCCGATTGAACTGTGAAGAGGCCCATTGGTGTACTCCATGATGTGCTAGTGAAAGTGGAGTCTTTCATTTTTCTGGCACATTTTGTGATTCTTGACTGTGAGGTTGGTTTTGAGGTTCACATCATCCTTGGGAGACCATTTCTTGCCACAGGGCGTGCATTGGTTTATATGGAAAAGGGACATATGAAGTTCAGACTGAACAATGAAGAAGCAACTTTCAATATTTGTAGGTCCATGAGGCAGAGTGGTGAGCTCCAAACAGTATCTGTTATAACTTACATGGTGGAGAATGGGACAGATGTGTAAATTGAAGAGCGACTAGGTGTTGAGGCACTAGCAGCAGTTATGATGAATTTCGATAGTGATGGTATTGAAGAGTATGATGAGTTGGTAGCCGCACTTTATAGGTTTGAATATCGGCCCAAACCAAAGAAGTATGAATTAGACCTGAAGAATCGCGAGTCCCCACCCGCAAGACCATCTATTGTGGAGGCACCGAAATTGGATTTTAAGGCTCTACCTCCGCATTTGAGATATGTATACTTGGGCAAAGAGAATACTTTGCCGGTCATCATTGCGGCATATTTGAATGCGAGACAAGTAGAGTGCTTGGTGACTGTGTTAAAGAGGTTCAAGTGAGCTATTGGGTGGACTATTGCGGATATTATTGGGATTTCTCCCGATATTTTCTCTCACAAAATCCAACTCATGCCAGATCATAAACCCAGTATCGAGCACCAGAGAAGATTATATCCACCTATGCAAGAGGTAGTTAAAAAGGAGATCATCAAGTGTCTGGATACGGGAGTTATTTATCCCATTGTAGATAGTAGTTGGGTATGTCCTATGCAGTGTGTGCATAAAGAGGGTGGTGTGGCTGTGGTTCCAAATGAAAGAAATGATCTTGTTTCAATGAGGCCCGTTACTGGATGGATAGTTTGTATGGATTATCGGAAGTTGAATGCATGGACAGAAAAGGTCCACTTTCCTATGCCATTCATGGACCAATTGTCGGATAGACTTGCAGGAAAGGGTTGGTATTGTTTTCTTGATGTGTATTCGGGCTACAATCAATTTTCTATCGCTCCAGAAGACCAAGAGAGGACCACCTTCACTTGCCCATATGGGACTTTTACTTTCAAACGGATGCCATTTGGGTTGTGCAATGCTCCAGCAACCTTCCAGCGTTGTATGATGTCAATATTTTCTGATATGGTGGAGGACACTATTGAAGTGTTCATGGATTATTTTTCAGTTGTAGGTGATTCTTTTGATCGTTGTCTAGATCATTTGGCCGAGGTGCTTAAAAGGTGGGAAGACTGCAACTTAGTGCTAAATTGGGAGAAGTGTCATTTCATGGTTAAATAAGGTATAGTGTTGGGTCATCAAATTTCAGAGAAAGGTATTGAGGTTGATAGAGCTAAAGTTTAGGTAATAGAATAGCTTCTGCCACCCATTTCTGTAAAAGGTGTTAGAAGTTTTCTTGGGCATGCATGTTTTTATAGGATATTCATCAATGATTTCGCCAAAATTGCACATCTATTGTGCAAACTGCTCGAGAAGGAGTGTAAGTTATATTTTGATGATGCTTTTCTTATAGCATTTGGAGAGTTGAAGGAGAAGTTGGTTACTACACCGATCATTATTTCACCGGATTGGGGACAATCGTTTGAGGTAATGTGCGATGTGAGTGGAGTGGCGCTTGGTGTAGTATTGGGTAAAAGGCGAGAGAAAATTCTTCACCCTATTTATTATGGTAGCAAAGCTCTAAATGTGGCCCAAAAGAATTATACTGTGATCGAATAAGAATTTCTTGCGGTGGTTTTTGCATTTGAGAAATTTCGATCCTACTTGCTTGGTACTAAGGTCATAGTGCATACTGACCATTCTACATTGATGTATTTGATGGAGAAAAGGGATGCAAAACCAAGATTGATTAGATGAGTATTGTTGCTGCAAGAGTTTGAATTTGTGGTAAAAGATAGAAAGGGGACCGAAAATCAAGTTGCCGATCACTTGTCTATATTAGAGGAAGAGGCTATGCTAAAGCTTGGAGATAGGGCTGAAATTAATGATGCTTTTCCAGATGAACATGTATTGGCTGTTTCTCATGATTTGATTCCTTGGTTCGCAGATTTTGCTAATTATTTGGCAAGCGATATTGTGCCCCCCGATTTGTATTTTCACCAAAGGAGAAAGTTTATGCATGATATGAAGAAATTCTTTTGGGATGAACCTTACTTGTATCGTAGTTGTGCTGATGGGATTATTCGTTATTGTGTGCCCGAGGTTGATAGTTGTGTGTACTTGAAGCATGCCATTCATCGCCCGTTGGTGGGCATCATAGTAGTATTCAGACTGGACATAAGATTTTGCAGTATGGATACTACTGGCCTACCATCCACCAAGATGCTCATGATTTCGCCAAGTCTTGTGATCGTTGCCAAAGAGAAGGAGGGATTTCAAAGAGGCAAGAGCTCCCTATGAATCCTATATTGGTGATAGAGTTGTTTTATGTATGTGGCATTGATTTTATAGGTCCATTTGTGAGTTCATATGGGATGAAGTATATTCTTGTTGCGGTTGATTATGTATCAAAGTGGGTGGAAGCAGTTGCTCTCTCCAACAATGAAGGTAAAAGTGTCACCGCATTCTTAAAGAAGAATATCTTCTCCAGATTTGGTACACCAAGGGCTATTATTAGCGATGGAGGTTCTCACTTTTGTAATAAGTTGTTCAAGGCATTAGTTGAGAAATATGGTGTCCGTCACAATGTAGCCACTCCTTACCATCCGCAGACTAGTGGGCAATTTGAAGTGTCCAACAGAGAAATCAAACAGATTTTGGCAAAGACTGTGAATGCTAATAGAACAGATTGGTCAATGAAGCTTGATGATGCTCTATGGGCATATCGCACTGCATACAACACCCCCATAGGTATGTCTCCTTACCAACTTATATATGGGAAGTCTTGTCATTTACCAGTAGAGCTAGAGCATAAGGCGATGTGGGCAATGAACAAGTTAAATTTGATTGGGGCACCGCATCTAATCAAAGAATGAATGACTTGAATATGATTGATGAGTTTCACCTAAAAGCTTATGAAAGTTCAGCCTTGTACAAAGAAAAGATGAAGAGGTATCATGATCAAAGAATTGAAAAGCAAGAATTTGTGGTTGGTGATCTTGTGCTTCTATTCAACTCTAGGTTGCGCTTATCTCCAAGCAAAGTCAAGTCCAAATGGACCGGGCCATTTTTGCTCACAAAGGTGCTCCCTCATGGAGCGGTTGAGCTTGAAAATAGGGATAGAACAAGGTTCATGGTAAACAGGCAAAGGATCAAGATCTATCTGGGAAATGTTGAAACTGTGCAAGAAGTGATTGAGGCCTACAATCTTGATGAAGTTTGAGTAATCAAGACACTTGCGTCGTGCCGCGACGTTAAATCAAGCGCTTCTTGGGAGGTAACCCAAGATGTACAATCTAGCCAACGACAGGGTTCTATTTTCCATTTAGTAGTTTTCTTTGTCTAATTGCGTTTTTTTTATCAATTTATGTAGGTGTTTTAGTGTTTTAGTTCTTAGTGTTGGCTAGAATTAGTATAGGGTCCGTATCTAAAAAGTGTCAAGAAAATATAAAAAGAATAGCCTATTGGTTGCTACATGTACAGGTACACCACGAAAAATCTGCAGAAAATGGTCTGGTGCAAAGGTCTACGGACTCCATCGACGGTCCGTCGTTTAATCCACGGACCGTAGATGGTGTCCGTAGATCCCAGGTAAGCCTCTAAATTTTTATAACTGTAAGTGTGATCTACGGTCCTAATCGATGGACCGTAGATCGACTCACAGACTGTAGACGGGGTCTCGTGAGTCCAAACCTTATTTCTGTCTGACCCAACCTACACCTCCTTACCTAAAAACTCCCCTACTTTCAAATCATTTCCACTTCGCTCCATTCACTCCTCAAATGTTTCAACAATCCCATAACCTCCCTAAATCACTCCATAACTTCCCCATAATATCATACCTTCCATAATTCCCCAAATTCCCTTCCATTTCGAATTCAACTCATTCCATATTCCAGAAAAAGGGTCAGGTGTTTGGTTAGTAAAGAAGAGGTGATTCCTTGGTCTTGCTAAAGCTTAGTGTCGTCACGCAATCACCCCACTCCTCATTGCTTGTAAGGTTATAGACTTTCCCCTCACTTTGAATTTCGATTCATAGATTGAATATAGAAAGTCAGGAGTTGGGTCTTGACCTTGGGTAATTGTTAGATGAAATTGCATGATAAACTTGGAAATTACAATGCCCTTGGAACGATAGATAGTGATTCTGTAGCCTTATTGTATGTGATTATAAGTCTAAATGTAAGTTTTGACTTAGGCTTCCAATGTTTGTCTTCAAAACTTGGTTAAAATGATTAATCGGAATCCTGAGAATGACAAACTAGCATGATTAAATGTTGAAATGCATAGTTAGACTACAATATTCTTGAAGAGGGTCCAAGAGGTGAACTTGAAACCTTGCACAGATTACATCCACAATACCCTGTCTACGGACAGTAGATTGGGTTCGTGGCTAGATGTAGTTGTAAAAATTACCAAGTGTGAAACCACAAACGTGGACTACGGTCTGTAGATTAATCTACAGACCGTTCTATACTTATGTGGTTTCCATCTGCGACCAGTACTGGTGGCTCTTTAACCCACAAAAGGAATCCACGGACCGTAGACCAGTATACGGACCGTAGAATGGGTTCGTGGTTATAGTCACTTGAATATATTACCAAGTGTAAGACCACGGATGTGGACTATGGTCCGTAGATCAATCTACAGATCGTTCTGCACATCCGTGGTTTCCATCTGCAAGCAAAATTTTCTCTATCTAAACTTTTCGTGGGACTGTCCCTGTTCGTTTCTTGTTCTAATATCGCCTCTATAGGTACGATGGCAGCCAAGAAGCTAGTCACCTACTCAAAATAGGGCAAGTCAAAATTTGTTGCCCCTAGCTTCAGGTTAATCGATGAGGACACAGACACGGAGAAGGATCCAGCATACATTCCTCCCAACACATGGACTTCTCCCACTGCACCTCGAGTCACCAGAGGCATCCCCTAGAAGGTGCTTCCCGATGTAGTCACTGTCTCCCAGTCTGATGAGGAGCACACTGATCGTATCACCAACTGGGGCTGCTTCCAGTTCATAGGGGTCTATATCCGTATCCGAGCCTGCCCATGCTTCGGGCTCCGAGTCTACCCATGCTTCAGGATCCGAGTCTGCCCATGCTGCAGGGTCCAGTGCTAAATCAGCCACAGGGTCTGATGAGAATGACCACGCAGCCTCGTCTGATGAGGCCACTAGCTCGGAGTCCATACCTGCACCACGGAATGATGACCCCACTCCATTAGCCGGCGAGCTAAATAGGTGGTGTGTAGAGGTCCAATGGCAAATTTATCGGGATGCCAAGATGATAAACGACAAACAGAAAATGGCCCAACTAATTACAGGGGAGCGTAGAGTCCTCACGGGGAGCTTGCATGTTGTTCCGGACATTCATCGGCTGTTTAACCTTCACAAGTTTGACTGGATGGGTCGAGACCCAGAGACGTATAGCTAGAAGATTGTGCAGGAATTATATGCCTCCTATGCTGCCACTCTCTACGGTTCAATCTCCAAGCGGTCAAAGCCCCTAGCTCTACATCCTCTCACTTCCACTTTGGTTTGAGGTTGTCCGGTGGACATATCACCTGCCATGATCAGTCGTTTTCTCTATGGTCCTACCACGGGTCACTCTTGGTCTCTCAACACAGCAGAGTTTCATTTCAGATGGGACATCGTGTGGAGTGGCTCTTTCCAGAGGAACGCTGAGCAGCGAGAGACTATTATACTATGGTTGGCTAGGTACATTGTTGCAGATAGCGAGCGTGCGGAATGGGTCGCCGCTCCAAGGTTGGGCATCCGAAAGGCCACATTAAATTTTGTGCCCAAGTTCTTCTGGCTGCTGGTACATAACAGAGTGTCGCCTACAAAAGCAGACAACCAAGTCACATGGGACAGAGCGGTCATGGTTGCGGCATTGGTAGCAGGAGTGGAGATTGAATTTGCCCGCATGCTGCTCGCAGAGATTCACGAGACGGCATTCAAGACCTCCACTACTTACCCTTTCCCATGTCTAATTTTTCAATTATCCAGGGACTCTGGAGTGCCGATCTGGCATTATGACAGGTTAATCCACCCTACAGAGGCATTGGACATAGGCCTCATTCGAGATGAGGCAAATGTAGCGGCACCTCGCAGAGAGCCCAGGTTGACGTACCTCCCTTGGGTGCTGATCTTGCAGACACAGTGGGGCAGGCATAGGGGGTGACCCCAGTATAATAGATCACACTAATACTGTCCCGGCCTCCTCTTCTCAGGCAGTTAGTATGGCTTCTAGCTCTTCTCGGTCCACACCACAGTTAGGAGCTACTGCTATCCCATTGGCCAGAGTACATAAATTAGAGGCTCAGATGGCCACACTGTTGCATCACATCCAGCCGTGGGTGCAAAGGTCGATAGCTGAGTTCGAGGCTAGAATGGAGTGAAGGATGGACGGGATGATGGACTGGAAGGTCCAGGCTGTTAATAAGCCTCTTGATGCCTTTGAATTACGAGCCAGCCATAGATCTATCTGCTTTGTAGGCTGAATTAGCCAGTCTCCGGATCGACGTTGATGCCATTCTTGTCACCCCTTTAGTTGAGCCTCAGGTTGCACCTACTGCACTGGCTGATGACACAATGTTGTATGTTTTATTCAGTTGGACCGCCGAGGAGGGGCTTGCGCCTACACATGCGAAAGGCAAGTGGCACCATTGTCATCGCACTGAGAAGGAGAAAGCTCAAACGAGACAGCGTAGGTAGGAGAAGGAGGCTAGGAGGGCTTCTATTTTAGACGAAGATTTGCGCTAGCAGAGGGTGCATGAGAGAGTTATAGGGGCATCGAGCTCTGCCCCAGTTGTAGAGGTCCAACCTATTTTGAGGGACGTTGTGAGCACCACTGATGGTGCAGTGAGATTAATAGAGAGCACTACTGAGGGTGCCCCCACAATTGTTCTAGCGCGATCCGAGAAACTGAACCCCCTGCTTGTTGATGATTCACCAGCGCTTTGCGCCATAGGTTTGCTTCACCCTATCCATTTTTTTTGACTGTTTTTGTATGGATTGCGGACAATTGCATCTATTTTGTTGGGGGTGGGGTAAATGAATTGTGTGTGATAAGGTGAAGTCTGAAAATCCCAACTCATAAATCCTTTCTTGGGGTTTTTTGCGTGTGTTCTTTTCCCTCAAGATACTATTTAATTTGTGTTGAACCGGCATGTCTTAGGATATCGTATGTTTAGAAGCATGATAAAGAAAGAAGCATGATGGCTTATGAAAAATGATACCCGTCAATTTTTGGTATGTATGCTAGAATTTCTAGGCTACTATTAGTTGAATGTGTTGGCTCTGAGTATGACATAATAACAAATCAACTGGATGGCATGAGTTAAGCTGAAACTTGAAATGGGTAAACTGATAATCTGATAATGTAAATATGTGCCAAGAGTGGGTAAGAATCGTTGAGTGTTCAAACAGTTTTTGAGAAAAACTAGAACTTGCCCGGTTAGTCCTGCTAAGACAATTGAATCTAGAAGTTAGGAAGTGATCATAGGCCATTGTTCTTAAAAGCCCACAAATTGCCTAAAAGAAGGATCCAAATACTTTAAGCCTAAATTAGACCATTTTCTTTCTAAACCACTAACTCACCTTTCCATAATCTACTATGTTGGCCCTGGTCCCTCATTGGACATGTGCACTTCGACTTAGGCCAAAAGCCTAAGTTGAGGGTGGCCAATGTAAAAAGTAACTTCAATCTTGGCCCTGACCCAACACCGGGTATTGTGCACCTCAGCTATTGGAAAATCCATAAGTTGAGGGTGGCTATTAAAGAGGAAACTGAAAAAAAAATGGGTATGAAAAGAGTCTGATGTTGAAAGAGAAAGGAAAGGATGTGACTTGCTGAAAGCTAAAAAAAAAGAAAGTAAAAAGAGCTACAAAGTCTAAAGTCACATCCGTGGTTAAAGAAAATTAAGGAAAAGAAGGTAAAACGATAGGATGACAAAAATAGGGGAAAAAGAGGTTGAAAGACTAGTGCAGTGTCAAGGAGGGCAGAAAGTCACTAAGCAGTACCCAAATGTACCACACCTGACCCTGAGCCTACGTTACAAGCCAAGAAAGTCCTATAGTGATCCTAGAGTCTAGTTTGGAGAGTCTAAGCAGTGAAAATAAGGGCAAGCTTATGGCATTGAGCACTAAATGTATTGGAAATTACTTATGAGCGTGAGTGTTGAATAAATCCTTGTACCCTGAATGACATTCATCTTTGTGAAAAGGGGATTTCGTTTGAAGTAAGGGGACTAGTTACATTGTCGGAAAGTTGGCATCTTGGTGATAGTGAGAAGGTGTATGTTGTGTGTCAGTTGGTTGATCTGTGTCATGGTGAGACCCGCATGAATTAGCTTGTCGAGTCTAAGAGGACGAATTTGCACCCAAAAAGTGGGAGGGGAGAGAACCATGTGATTGCTTGAGCCTGAAATGTTTGCTTCTATACAAGTGTCGTTTAGAGTCGTAGACGTCTCTTGAGGACAAACAATGAATTTAAGTTGAGGGTGTTGATATACCGTGAGTTTACGGTATTTCTAATACATTTCACTTACAAGTGTTGTGTGTCTAGGGCCTTTTTGTATTCGTTTTTATGTGTTTTGATCATATTTTGCAAGAAGGATGTTCAGGCGCGAAAGCATAGAGACAGTTGAGAGAAATGCAGAAAAGGGCATTCACAGAGGTGATCTCCTGACCATAGGTCCATTGACGGTCCTTATGTTATGATCGTAGATTAGCAGGCAAGTTATGGAAGACAAATCAGGGAAATCTAACCAAGTGTGGAACCACGGTGGCCATTGACATTCCGTAGATTGACCTACGGACCGTACTGTTGATCCGTAGATTGGTACTGCGAGAGTTCCGATACCTGATTTTTTGAAGATTCTAAGTATGGTGCTACGGAGGGGATTGACGGACCGTAGATCGATCTATGGTCCATATTGCAAGTCTGTCGTTTACTTCAGAGAACCTGATTTTTGGAAGTTGAAATATTTTCCAAGTCCTGGCTGACGGAAGGGACTTATGTACCGTAGATCCATTGACGGTCCGTCAGTTAGTCTCGTGGAATGAAGATGCATGCCTGAACAAACTTTCCTTAATTTGTTTCCCTTTTAATTTATGTTTTTTTTCTATACATAGGGCATGTAAACCTCATTTTTTACGGTTAGACATTATTATTCTAGTTTTATTTGGTGACTTTGGAGATTAATTTGCAACCTTAGCAATTATTGATTTCTTAAGTTCGTTGTGAAGATTGTGGATTTGCAATTCAAGTTGAATTTCTGGGTTTATTACTCTCTTTAGGTAAGTTCATGATTTCTTCATCTAAAACTATGAATTGTGTTTTTGGTAATATGGGTAACTAAATCCACAACTAGGGTTGTGGGATCCATGAACGATTAACAAAGTATGAATTGTAATTAAGTAAATCTTGAATAGTGTTTTGCATATATTGATAATTCTTTCCCTCAAAAGACTTTTTAACGAGTGCACGCGTTAGAACTCGCCTTGTTGCTACTTGCCGGACCAAAGAGGTAATCAACAAGAAAAGAATTATCAACATAGATTTAGTGTGATACTATCTAATAGGTTAGTGTCGATTGGTGCGAAGTAATAACTAAGCCAAACATTGATTATGATGTCTAATATGAGGTAAAGGTAAGGGTTAGTAAATTAGACACACGTAGCCGGACCAAGGTGCGGTGTGAAATTCTCTAGATGCCGGACCAAGGATTTAGAGATACCTAACTTATCACTTTGCATGTAATACACTAGGAAAGCATTGCTATTACTAGGATTACTTAGTTATGAGCTTGTGGTGAACACATATACCGGAGTTAATTTTCTCATCTTGATAACAACAAAAATATACTTTTGTTTACAGATTATTTACTGAATTCTTACAATTTGTTTCACAAATCCCCCCTTTTATTACTTGTTGCTGGAAGTAATTTGACTAATTGAATATAATCGTTCGTTAAAGTAAAGTCTAAACCATTTTCCTCGTGGGATCGACCCCAACCTACAAGTTGGGTTTTGTACTTGATAACGATTGTTTTTACTTCTTTAGGGAGGTGTAATTTGAGCATATCACTCACCGAAAGGATTAGCTTCAAAAATTTCCAGAAAAATGGATATTCGTCGATGGGAAGGACCTTTCGGTGAATCACCGACACCATTCGGCGAGCACAAAATAGCCATAAGAAAGTTATAGTGTATTTTAGGGGTTTGGGACGCAGAAAGGGTGATCCAAGACGACATTCGGTGAGTCGCCGAGGGTACTTGGCCAACTCAAGCTTCTTGCCAAACTTAACATTAGCATGAAATTAAAGGCAATGAAAGAGGTATTCGGCGAACTGCTGAGTGGTTCGGCGAGCTGCAAACAGCCCGAAGTGCCTAATTTCTACCCCGACTTCCAAAATAAACCCTGCATCCCCCGAAAACAAAATCAAAGAATACACTTGTTCAATTAGACTCAGACCCATAAGAACCATGTCACTGGGGTACTCAGACTTCTCCCAGTTTAACCAAAATTGGCCATTTGACGAATGTAACCATTAAGAATAACGTCAACCACTCCATAATTGGGCAAAGCACGTCATTTAGCACAAATTCATGTTCCTCAGACTTCACCTGACTAGACCCAACAACAATTAAGCACAACCCACAAGATTTATGATGAATTTTAAGGCATACAATTCGAGAAATTAACAATTACGCATTCTAGGCATGATATTGAAATAAAAATTGGCAAATAAGCACACATTTATGATTTCTGAGAGGCCCAGCACACATAACTAGGAAAACAACAATTTTAAATGTGTTTAACCACTAATTACGAGTTTGGGGTTTGGGAAACCAACCTTTAATGCCAAATATGAGAGGTTGTAATGCTAGGTGGAAAAGTATCCAACTTTGAACACACAATCAACGATTAGCGAGCAGTAAAAACGCAAAAAAGTAGAAAATAAAGTGCGGCTTTGATTTTGTAAAGTTCAAAAGTGAGGAATGTGAAAAAGTTTGAAATTTTAAACCTTTGGCCTTTTAAAAATCATCTAGTTCTCACCCTTTCAGAGACATTAATTCTCTTAACTGAACCACTCGACGACACGCTGAGTGGTCATCTACCTCGCCGAGTTTTACAGGACCTTCAATTAATGTGGGAATCCAAATGGCAGACAAAGTCGGGATCACCAACCTGTTCAACGAATCACCGACCAGTCCATGGGCCCGCTAAGTTTTACAGACTCCACCTTCTGATTTCTTGAGTCCAACGGTGGTCCAAGTCGGGATCACCGACCTCTTCGGCGAGTCGACAACTGGAGTTTTGGCTCGCCAAATTGCGTATTTCAACTGCATTCCACTTTTTCACCTGCACAATCAACACACAATTATTTCAAATTAAAAAGAAAGCAAATAAAAACTTGGGTTGCCTCCTTAGTAGCGCCTTAGTTAACGTCGTGGCATGACAAAAGTTCTCATTCAAACTTCATTCTTGGGGTTTGCCATAGTATCACTAGGCAAACCCTCTTGTTGTCTCGGGTTTAAATTAGAAGAAATTTGACCCATTTGGGTCTCCAACTGCTTGATAGATATGGAATGAGATATAACCGTCTGGCTAAGGGTCGATACATCCTGCTTTATTTCGTTCAAACTTTTATCAGACCCTTCCACCTTGTTGAGAATACGAGAGAGCATATCCTTAGACCTGCCACCCTCAGAATCTTTTGGCTTTTGATGCTCGCGAGGAGGAACATACCTATCCTTCTCCCAATGTATTTCCTTCCAAGTGGGCTTACGATCCCTCCACCCTCTATCACGATCTCTCCAACCTTCATCCCTGTTCAAACCTTGGTTACCACCCTACCTTGGGTAGTTTTCACGATAACCACCTCTGTGGTTGGCTAGGAAGTTCACTTCCTCGTTGTACATCTCTTCAAACTTGGCCTCATCGGGATTAACACACACAACACCCATGGCATTGACACTCCTAGCTACAGCTCCCATGACATTTTTGGACAAAATTTCAAGTTAGGTCATGATATTTGCCATGTTTTGGTCCCTCTCTTGGTCTTTCTCAAGCTGCTACTTTGTCAATTTAAAAGTTAGAGGGTAGACCTGATCTTCACAGGCGTACCATGCTCGGTTAACTTTTCTCATACCATCCAAGAGCTGGGTTGCTATAATGTAAGGTTGTTGCATCAAACCTCTCAGAGAAATTTGATTAGCTACACCCTTGTTCACCGAATCAAGGCTTGGGTAAAAGTATTGCAGCAAAATGTTGTTAGGCAAACCATGAGTTGGGCATTGCAGCACCAACTTCTTGAATTTCAGCCAAGTCTCATGGATTGGCTCACCGTCCAAACGCTTGAAGCTTTGGATGTTGTCCAGAAGTGTCATCATCTTCGACAGAGTGAAAAATTGCACTACCAATGTAGTGACAAGCTCTTTCCACGAAGTGATAGAATCTCTTGGCTACTCAGCCAGCCACTTGCATGCTTTTCCCATTAGAGAAAATGGGAGTAACCTCAATCGGACCGACTCTTGGGATATGTTCTTGAAGGAGAACAACCCGCAAACATCAACAAAGTTTCTTTTATGCTCATAGGGATCCTCATGAGCCAACCCACCAAACAACCCTTTCAATTGCAAGAACTGCAACATGGTGCTTCTAATGTGGAACACAATGTTCCCTTCAGCCGAAGGCAAGCGAATGGCACCATCTCCACCACAAGATTTGGGTCATTGAGATTGTCGATGTCATCTTTGTGGCCCACTTAGTTACCATTGCTTCTGTTGACACTCATTTCCTCTGCTTTAAATAACAACATACAAACCAAAACTAAAAATAAGTAGATTCAACTATGACTAAGAAGAAAAAAAATTCAACTTCACAAAAACAATCTCAACCAACACCACTCCCCTGTAGCGGCGCCATTTTGATTAGAAATATAACATTATCAAAGACACTTCATCCAATTCTAAGCGTCAGCGATCGTTAATCAGTATGTAACCTAACTAAATGAGTTAGGGTTGAATCCCATAGGGAGCGGTACGTGTTTGAGAATCAATTAGGAAGTACGAATATGGTCAAATCAGTCATAAGAATAGAAATTTTCAAATAAAAAACATCATTCAAATCAGGGGGTGACACGAATGTCAAATGGGGGGTTTTGGTTTTAATTATCAACTAATAATAGTGGAAAACAATACGAAATAAAATAAAGAGACATGTTCTTGGGATGTGATCAATTAAAGGTTAATAAAGACAAATGGGTAATTGCAACTATTAGAGAATAGCTAGATATTAGTGAGTAAGCTAGGCTATAGAGGAGGTAAACTTTCTCCCGAATAATTTACCTCGAATCAAGTTGAGTTCTCACGAACATCAACAAGTACACAAAATAAGGACATCCCACACCTTAGTCCATTCACTCCCTCAAACTGAATTTGTGGGATTGGGTTTAGGATTTACTCTCTCGAGCTGAACACATGTTAACCCAATACCCACTAACCATCAATAAAAAAGCTTAGTTTTAAAATTTCTCGATCGAGTAAGCTAAAAACACAAGGGTAAAATTGCATTTTCAACTACAATTCTTTAATTAAACAGGAATTAATGATTGAACTCACTTCTAAATAGCATTTACACTAACAATTAACAATACCCATAAACTAAATCAGCCGATAATCACACCCCAAGAATTGGGGTTTTACCTAAACATCATAAAAAGATAAAAATTGTTACCAAATTGAGTTTCCATCAACTAGGTAAGAATGATTTCGTCTTTACATTGTTCCAAGTCGAAGAATCTCAAAGACCGACTTCCAATTTCTCAAAAGTGAAAAACTTCAATTTTTCAAAGCTTAGGGAAAACTAGATAAAACTTGTCTCTTAGTTCAAAAACTTGATAAAAATATGTTCTAATGAGTAATTTATAAAAATTGATACTAAACTAAATGTTCAAAAATGAATTTATAGTCGCCAAAATGTACTGTGAAGAACCACTCGATGGAGTAAGTCAGGCTCGCTATCTACCCTTTGGTCATTTCCTCCGCCCTTTTGCCTTGGCCTTTAGAATCCTCCTGGTCTGTAACTTTGGGCGATCCAACACTGCATCGCGAAACCACTCGGCGATCCGCCGACTGCTTCTTTCTCTCGCCAACATGGTTCTCTCCTTCGGGGCATGGCACACTGGAACTTTAGGTGGTTAAGAAGCCATTCGGTGACTCGCCAAGTAGACTTGGCGATCACCAGACTTACTTTTCTTCATTCTTTCAGCTTGCTTTGTTCCTTTTTTTTTCAAATTTGTGGTCTTGCTTTGTTTCTCAATCCATATACCTAGAATTCAAGGGTTTTACATAAGTTATTGGCACAAAATAAGCATTTGAGAACATCAAATCATTCTAAATAAAGCCCTAAATGAGTCTAAATCTCGAATTCATCACTCGTACGAGAGAAAAATGTGTTGATTTCATCATTTCAGCTACTATAACTCAAATCAAATCATGTTATCGCCCGGTACGAGGTAATCCAATAATGAAGTCCATATTCAAATCTTCCCACTTCGACGTAGGAATGTTAATTTCTTGGGACAAACCTTTCGGTGTCTAATACCCAACTCTCACATGATGACAATTAGGATACTTAACAAAAAAATCTGCAACATCCTTCTTCATTTTATTACACCAATAGACCTCCCGCAAGTTACTGTACATCTTTGTGGCTCTCCGGTTAATGGATTATCGACAACTATGGGCTTCTAATAAGATTTGATCTCTCAAGATATCTACATTGGGAACACACAAACAACTTTGATAACGAAGAACACCATCTCCCCCTTAGCATTAAAGCCTCAATGGACTTCTTAAGCATGCTTCTTTCAATTAAACCAAAGTTGGATCAAGACCTTCCTTAACTTTTACATATGTCACAAAAGACCATTCCAAACCATTTTGAACCATAACACCACCTTTACTAGAGTCAATCAACTGAACACCCATTCGGGACAATCTATGAATCTCTAACCAACTCCTTCTTACTATCCTCAATATGAGCCACACTACCCATTGAGAATCAGCTAAGAGCATATGCCACCATGTTTGCCTTGCCAGGGTGATAGAGAACACTCATGTCACAGTCCTTCAATAACTCAAGCCATCATCTCTAGCGAAGATTTAGATCCTTCTGACTAAATACATATTGCAAACTTGTGTGCTTTGTAAAAACATAGACATGAACATCATAGAAGTACTCCCTCCAAAATTTTAAGGCAAACACAACTACCGCTAGTTCTAGATCGTGGGTATGATTGTTATTTTATGCACCTTAAGCTACCTTGAGGCATAGGCAATTCATTCCCATTTTGCATGATGACATATCCCAATTCTATTCTTGAAGCATCATAATAAACAATAAACCCATCAGTTCCTTCCGATAAGGTTAACACCATAGCCGAAGTAAGTCTATCCTTCAATTATTAAAAACTCTTCTTACAAGCTTCCGATCATAAGAATTTTATTTTCAATGCCGCCAATGGAGAGGAATTCAATGAAACCCATTCCACAAACATTCTATAGTAACCGACTAAACAAAACAAGCTCTTAATATAAGAAGGGATAGAGGTCTAGGCAAACTCTTGACCGCATCCATCTTACTAGGATCTACCTCAATACCTTTTTGGAAATTATGTGACCAAGAAAAGCCACATACTTCAACAAAAACTCACATTTACTAATTTTTGCAAAAAGTTGTTGGTCCTTCAGGATTTTCTACACAATCCTCAAGTGATTAGTGTGCTCATCTTCACTCCTTGAATATATGAATATATCATCAATGAACATAATCACAAACATTTCAAAGTATTGCATAAACACCCTATTCATTAAGTCCACAAAAACTTCTGAAGCAATAGTCAAGCCAAAGGACATCACCAAAAACTCATAGTGACCATACTGAGTTTGAAAAGCTGATTTTGGATTATCATCTTTTTTAACCCTTAGTTGGTGATAACCCGATCAAAGGTCAATCTTAGAGAAGTAACGTGTTCCTCTTCGTTGCTCAAACAAGTCATTTATCCTTGGAAGAGGATACTTATTCTTTATGGTAACCTTTTCAATTGTCGGTTGTCAATACACATACGAAGTGAACATTCTTTATTTTGGACAAACAAAATTGGAGCACCTCATAGACAGATACTCGGTCGGATAAAAACCTTATCCAACAAGTCTTTTAACTGCCCTTTCAATTCTTCATTGTTTTGTCGGAGCCATACAATAAAGAAGAAAAGAGATAGGATGTGTATCTATGAGAAGGTCAACACCGATGTCTATTTCTCTTTAGAGAAAAGTACTAGGTAGATCATCTGGGAACACTTCCGGAAACTTATTTACAACGGGGACCGAATGAAGAGTAGGGGTTTTGAAATCTATATCCCTCACCTTAACTAGATGATAAATCAACCCTTAGAAATCATCTTTCTAACTTTAAGACAAGATACAAACCCACCTTTGGGCATGGAATTCCCCTTTTAAACTCTAGGACTGGCTCATTTGGGAACTAAAGACCACTATAGGCCTCTAATAAATAGAAGAATAACAACAATGCAACTAATCCATCCCAAGAATAACATCAAAATCTAGTATATCAAACTCTACGAGATCAACACGAGTGACTCTATGGTATAAAGAAACGGGACAATTCCTATAGACTCTCTTAGCCACAATAGAATCACCAACTAGAGAAGAGACAGAAAAAAGATCTAACAACACATCAGAAGAATATCAAACCTCATAGACACATATGGAGTCACAAAATACAAGGTAGCACCGAGGTCAAGTAAATCATATACATCAAGTTGGAATACTTACAACATACCGGTAACCACATCGGGAGAACCCTCTTGTTCACCACGAGTCTGAAGTGCATAGAATTGGTTCTTCTTAGGAGCACTAGAACACAAACCACTAGGAGGAGCTTGCTTACCCTCTTTTTTTTTTTAGCTGTAAGAATCGGGCAATTGTCACGATCCAGGGGTATCCCTTAGACGTAACATGGCGTACTTGACCCCGAAGGGGTCTCATACAAGCCCTTAGCATAATCATAACATAATATAATAAAAAAAGTAAGGAAAATTTAAAACTTATTTTAAACCACACAATCTAAAACATTTTCATAAAGCAAGCAGAAGTCTTTACTACACTTTTGTCTCAAGCCATCTAACATAACTCTTGAATAAAAATCTTGTAACGCAGCCCATACAAAATCTAAAACATAAAGAAATGACATAAAGAAAATAATGGGTTTGCCCTCGAAGCTATGAGGACTCACCAAATCTTCAACTCTTCTTGCATCATAGAAACCTAACCTCCAAAAGAACTAAATCTCTGAAACCCTACATGTGATTAGAATGTAGGCAAAGTATGTATTAATACAAAATGTACCAAGTATGAAAGCTAGCACAACAACATAAGAGCATCTCAAAATGGTTAGTGAACATAAGACATAAGTATAATAAATAATAACGTAGTCATAGCATAATCTCCAATATAAGCATCATATAATCATAAGTCAACATAAGACATAGTTAATGAGCATAGGAGGTAAGTCGTTTCCAAAATAAGTAAAGTCTCCAACATAAGTATAATATAAGCATAATTGACTCTTAGTCATCTAGACCGTAATAGAACCATTCTCAAGTAACCTCAAAAGCATACATGTGCAAAGCATGAATAGCATACTATAATACCAACCAAGGCAAGTACCCCCTTTTGGTCATCTTAATCATAGTCTATATACATGGTCAACTATTAAACTTCTCTACCATAAGGGTACCATACTGCTAGGTTACCTTAAAGCCCACTTGTACATTGCATGAAAGGCATCCCATACTACCATTCACACTAAGCATAACCTTGAAGTCATCCTAGTCACACTCACCCTCCTTTAGCCTCATTATTAGCTTAACTTTCATAACTAAGGGAATCAGTCACCTCTAGTCAATTATAGCAAGGAAGGCAACTATAGCATAATCATATCTCAAATCTTTTCGTTAATAACCCTAAGTCATACTCGTGCAATACATGCATAGTACCTCATAATACTATATATGCTAAGTACGACTTTTAGGTCCTCATACTAATACTTCTTCGTTTGGAACCTATTTCCTCTCTTTAACTATAGAACACTATGAGGCACCCTCTAAAGCATATCTTAGTTCAATGTTAGCTTGAACCCTAGGAGATACTACTATTAGTATGCCTTAGTTCATCATCATCATAGACCTTATAAGATACTACTTTGAGCATGTCTAAGTTCATTTACACTCTTGATCACTATGAGGTACTTCATTAAGTAAGTCTTAGTTCAATTACGCTTTAGAACACTATGACATGCTTCTTCAAGTATGTCTTAGGTCATTCGATATGGAGATTGCTACTAGAAACCTTAACTCCACTATGTGAAGGATTCAATCTCATGGGGCCTACCTTTGGGAAAACCCACACTCTACTACGTAAGAGTTCCCCATTTAACTTGGATAGTCCTCAAATCAACTAGGTGTGGTTCTCCTTTCAACTTGGAACCCGGACCATATCTTGTGTGACACTCCATCTCATCATCAATATCCACTAGGGGCCAAACATATACCCCTAGATTCACTATTAAGCCTTGCTTAACATTCGTATCTCATGGAAGGATGTCCTTGACAACCAATCCATGTTCAATTGATTCTATCACTTCATAATTTCAAGTATTCATAAGGCAGGTTAGGTGAGTATAGGCCTTTCACCACAAACCCACCTATTAAACTTCTACTCATCACATTGACTCTACTCTCAAAGCCCTAGTGATTCAACATATATGACTATAAGTCTTATTCTGAAAGCTTTACTTCATTCTATCTTTATTCATATCTAGATTACAAGACATTCAAGTCATAAGCTTCATCTTAAGCAATTCTTAATCACATTCCTCAATATCAATAAGCATTGTGATCTGATTACTAAGTTTGTCACGACCCAGGGGTACTCTTTAGACGTAACATGGTGTACTTGACCCCTAAGGGGTATTATACAAGCTCTTAGCATAATCATAACATAAGATCATAGAAAAGTATGCAAACTTTAAAACTTCTTTTAAACCACACAATCTAAAATATTTTCATAAAGCAAGCGAAAGTCTTTACTAAAATTTCGTCTCAAACCATCTAACATAACTCTTGAATAAAACTCTTGGAACGCAGCCCATACAAAGTCTAAAACATAAAGAAATGACATAAAAGAAATAATGGGTTTGTCCTAGAAGCTGTGAGCATTCATCAAATCTTCAACTCTTCTTGCTTCTTAGAAACCTAACCTCTAAAAGATCTCAATCTTCGAAACCGTACTTTTGATTAGAATGTAGGCAAAGTGTGCGTTAGTACAAAATGTACCGAGTATGAAAGCTAGAAGAACAACATAAGAGCATCTTAAAATTGTTAGTCAACATAAGACATAAGCATAAGAGATAATAACGTAGTCATAGAATAATCTCCAATATAAGCATCATATAATCATAAGTCAACATAAAACATAGTTAATAAGAAAAAGAGGTAAGTCGTAACCATTATAAGCAAAGTATTCAGCATAAGTATCATATAAGCATAATTGACTCTTAGTCATCTAGACCATAATAAAACCATTCTCAAGTAACCTCAAAAACATACACGTGCAAAGCATGAATAGCATCTCGTAATACCACACAAGCCAAGTACCCCCTTTTGTTCATCTTAATCATAATCTATATACATAGTTAACTCTTAAACTTCTCTACCATAATGGTACCATACTCCTAGGTAATCTCAAAGCACACTTTTACAATGCATGAAAGGCATCCCATACTACCCTTCACGCTAAGCATAACCTTGAAGTCATCCTAGTCATACTCACTCTCCTTTGGCCTCATTAATAGCTTAACTTTCATAACTAAGGGAATCTCTTACCTCTAGTCAATTATAGCAAGGAAGACAACTATAGCACAATCCTATCTTAAATCTTTTCTTTAATAACCCTAAGTCATACTTTTGCAATGCATGCATAGCACCCCCATAATACTATACATGCTAATTACCACCTTTAGGTCCTCAGACTAATATTTCTTGGTTTGGAACCTAGTTCCTCTCTTTAACATTAGAAGACTATGAGGCACTCTCTTAAGTACATCTTAGTTCATTATTAGCTTGAACCATAGGAGATACTCCTTTATGCATGTTTTAGTTCATCATCATCATGGACCCTATAAGATAATACTTTAAGCATGTCTAACTCCATTTACACTCTAGGTACTTCATTAAGTAAGTCTTAGATCAATTATGCTTTAGAACACTATGAGATGCTTCTTCAAGCATGTCTTAGTTCATTGGATATGGAGATTGCTACTAGAAACCTTAACTCAACTATGTGAAGGATTCCATCTCATGAGGCCTAACCTTGGGAAAGCCCACCACTCTCCTATGTAAGAGTTCCCCCTTTAACTTGGATAGTCCTCACATAAACTAGGTGTGGTTCTCCTTTCTACATGGAGCCCGGACCCTATCTTGTGTGACACTCCATCTCATTGTCAATATCCACTAGGGGCCAAGCATATACCCCTAGATTCACTATTAAGCCTTGCTTAACATTCATATATCATAAAAGGATTTCCTTGACAAACAATCCATGTTCAAGTGATTCTATCACTTCATACTTCCAAGTATTCATAAGGTAGGTTAGGTGAGCATAGGCCTTTCACCACAAATCCACCTATTAGACTTTTCCTCATCACATTGACTCTACTCTTGAAGCCCTAGTGATTCAACATACTTGACTACAAGTCTTACTCTCACATCTTTACTTCATTCTATCCTTATTCATATCTAGATTACAAGGCATTCAAGTCATAAGCTTCATCTTAAGCAATTCTCATCACATTCCTCATTATCAATAGATTCTAGTCATAAGTCATCAGTTAAGATCAATGTCAAGCATTGTTAGACAAGACCCGTCATATTCATATTATTCTAGTTCAATTCATGAATATAGGTTTCTAACCTTAGAAAATTACTAGTCAAAGTATTAATTCTAGGAGATCACCTTGACCTTCAATTTCACCTTCCATGGTAATAACCCACATAATTAAACCTCATCAATTCAACTAGGGCAATCATGGAAAGCACGTGAATTCATCATAATATCACAATTAAATGCTAAATCAAACATAATTAGGTGTTATCCACTAGATTGGAATCATACCCACCTACAATGTACGAAGAACCCTTGCTAGAATTGGGTTTTTGACTTCACAATTGGGGGATCTCCAGGGGGCTGTATGGGTGGAAGAACCCATAGATGAATAAGCTAACATACCTTTAATCAAAACCCTAACACAAGCTTTCAACAATGGAGGTTTGTCTTGGTCCAAGCTTCAAGCTTGATCTTCTTCTTCAAGTCTTGGGTTTTCTACATAGAGAAATATTTTAGAGGAGAGTGTTTTGGGGTTTTCATTTGGGTCTTGTGATAAAGTGACTTAAATGGGTGTTTACAAACTTAAAATATCTTATATAGGGGTTATAGGACTAGGTAAAATAATCCCACCCAAAAACTCCCACGTTTGGAATTTCTCATTAACTCCCTACTTGGAAGCCTACTATCCATGCCTTCACGAGAGGCACCACAGGTCGTAGTCCTCACCACTGACCATGGTCCTGCTCGCGGTCTTGGACCAGTAGCTAGGCCTTTGCGTCTTGGCCTCCACAAAACTAAGGGATGATCACGAGACCTCCCAAGATACGTGGTCAAGACCACGAGTAGTGGTGATGGTCGTGACCCCTAGGCAGTGCCTTGGCCTCAAAGCCTTTCATCCCTCATACCTAAGGGGACTTCACGAGACCCCGCACGAACCATGGTCAAGACCACTTGTCGTGAAGTGGCCCGTGAAGATAGCCACATTGAGGCAGCCATTAGGGATCTACTGCATTGGCCTCACGAACCAGACCACGAACCATGGTCCACACCACTGGCCGTGGAGGTGGTTGTGGACTTGAGGTGGTTTGCACCAAGATTGGGGCAGCCTTGGTCATTGGCTTAGTCTTTTCCCCTTTTCTTTAGTACTAGCCCTTGCAACCCTCAATAGAATCCTAAACGGTCTTCTAAACTACGGGGTGTAGCACGTGCCTTGACGTTTAACATCTAAACCCCTCATTCTAAGTACATGACGTCTCATCTACGACTCTAATCCACATGCATCAAACTGTAGAGCCCTTGCTTGAGGCTCTAGTTTGGTATACTAGTTTTCGGGGTGTTACAGCAATCCCTCATATTATGACCACTTTTACCACAACCGAAGCAACCATCCATGCAAGTTAAGAACTTACCCTCGTGTTTCTTCCCACGCCTAGCACAACATTAGGCCTACCGACCCAAAGTACCTTACACAAGAAAGGGCCACCACCATTAGGTTTACCAATTCAAGGTACATTAAGGATAGCTCATTGACTTTCCAAGAATGGTGACATCAACATTTGGTCTACCGATACTAGGTTTATCATTTCACACATGAAAGGGCTACCAACACTAGGTCTACCGATTAACGATTTATCATCACATTAGTTTCTAGACTCATCATGAAGGGCCACCAAAACATGGTCTACTAGCTCAAGACATAGCCTAGAATACTTAATCAATAATATATGAAAGGAATGCCATTGGCCTATCATATTCATCAAGTCAAGAAACATTTATTATACAAGAAGAGGATGCCTAAATCTACCAATTCAAGACATGAAATTACATTAAATATCACATTCATCAATACAACAAAAGGATGCCTTAAGCCTACCAATTCAAGATACATCAATCCACATTCCTTTCATTTATACAAGAAAAGGATGCCTAAGCCTACCAATTCAAGATATAACTTCACATTATAGAAACCCTTCACATTGTATCATCACATTTTTGAGTGTCAAATTGTGGAATAGCCTTTCAATAATAACACAAATACATTCAAGACATGGTCATATGGCTTTCATTAGATTCACATTCATATACAAGGCATCATGATAATACTCAATTCCTCATACTATGCCCTTCAAGGCCATGAATCTAAAATCACCAACACACCAACAATTTACTAAAATTAAGGCATGGATAGTGATACTATTCAATATACCAAAGCAATTTAGACATATTCTCATCACATGCTTGCATATTCAACAATCCAATTTCATAAAGGCACAATTTAGGAAATTGAATGAATTCATAGGTTCTTAGAGTATTTTAATAATAAATCATCAATTAAACACTAATTCAATCATAATTTTTCAAACATGAGTTAGAGTAAAACCCTAGGTTTTTGAGAAGCTTGAAAACTTGAAAATTTACTTTTGAATGGATTCTAGGGGTAGAAGCTACCCATAGATGAAAGATCCCCATACCTTGCTTGTGAATCCCCAAGAAAATTTAGGAATAACACCTTGAATCCAGAAACCCTAGCTCCCACTTCTTCTTCTTCTTCTTTGGGACTTCTAAAGAGAGAATTTATGAAAGGAGGAACTCTTTTGATTTCATTTGGGTTTTGGAGAAATAAGGAGTAAATGAATCGTTTTAAGGCATAAAACTATATATACTAGTGATATAAAACAATTAAATTCAACCCCACAAAATTAATTAATTAAAATGAAATTACTTAAAAATCCCCAACTTGGGCAGCCCCGTCAGGGACCATGCCCATCTAAACGGGTTGTCTAGGGCACCACGGCTCATGGTGGTGCCTGTGGTCCCTTGTAAAGTGTTCCCCTCCAACTTTCCAAGCCCTCAAGGGATGGTTGTAGTAGTGTTCTCTTATGATTATGATGATTATGACTTATGTATGTTGAAGATATGTTATGTATGATCATTATGAAGATGGTTTACCTATGATATGGACTATTTGAATTATGACTAAGATGTATGATATGAACTAATGTTTGTGAATGTCACCTTACTATGTATATGATCTATGGATAAGACTAATGTATGATAAGTATAAGCATGGTGATTCAAAGGTAATACTTAGTGTAGGTAGGACTATGGACCCTACCTATGCATTGCACAAGTATAACCTAGGGTTACTTATGTTGTTATTATAGTATGATGTAATGATCTTAATGATTGAATATGCAAGAGTAGTATGTCTTGTAATGAGTAATATTGTATTAAGATTATGTTTAGAGACTATGATTATGGTGATGTTATTATCTTTTGTGCTTTGATGAACTATATGTGAATTGCTTGTGACTTGTGATTCTCCAACTCTTTCAAGATTATGTTCAAAATGTGCATAAATAATGGTTTCAACTAAATGTCCCCTTTTAAGCATGTGTTTAATGTATTTTATGCATGGCTTCCATACTTAGTACGTATGTTGTACTAAACCCACCCATATTTCTTCTACATTTTTACAAAGTGTAGGGTTTGGTGATGTGATGTCTTATGCATGAAAGTTAGGTTTCTAAAGAGCTTGGGATTGAAGACTTGGGGAGTCCTGATAATTTCGAGGATGAACATACCTCGTACACTTATGTCATTATGTCTTTAGACTTGTGTAAGGGCCGTGTCCCTAGTAATTTTTATGTAAGGGTCGTGTCCCTAAGTTGTTATGAAAGAGTTGTTATTTTAAATGTTATAGATGGTTTGAGACATAGTGTCATAGACTCTCTCTTCTTTTATGAAGACTTCGATTGTAAAGAAAAGTTTTAAATTTTTCGCTATTTTCATATGCTTTAATGTTCATGATATGCTAAGGGCTTGTATAAGACCTCCGAGAGGTCGAGTACGCTGTGTTACGACTAGCGGGTGCTCTCGGGTCTTTACAAACACCTTGAATCCACAAACCCTGGCTCCCACTTCTTCTTCTTCTTTTTTGTGAACTTCTAGAGATATAATTTTTGAACGGAGGAACTCTTTTGATTTGATTTGTGTTTTGGAGAAATAAGGAGTATATGAATTATTTTAAGATTTAAAACTATATATAATAGTGATATAAAATAATTAAAATTGACTGCACATATTAATTAATTAAAATAAAATTACTTAAGAACCTCCAACATGGGTAGCCCCGTCAGGGACCACGCACATCTGAACGGGTTGTCTAGGGCACCACGGCTCTTGGTGGTGCCCGTGGTTCCTTGACCAGTGTATCCCTCCAACTTGCCAATCCCTCAAGGGCCTAAGGCAAGTCCACCAGACCTCCCACGATCTGTGGTCAAGACCACGAGTCGTGGTGATGGTCGTGGTCATGGAGGCAGTATCAAGGCTTCCATGCCTGGCCCTTTCAAGAAGCTAAGTGGTCTACACGACGATCTATATGGACTGTCAAGGGCACCACGGCTTGTGGTGGTGCCCGTGATCCTGTAGCCTCCTCAACTTAACTCAACTCCTACTAATCTAAGGCAACTCCACTAGCCTTCACATTGCCCGTAATCATGACCATGAGCCGCGAAGTGGCTCGTGAAGGGGAGCCTTGGCTTGACACCAATCTTCGACACACTGCCTTGCCAAGCACGGGTGGCACCACAACTCGTTGTGGCCACCACGGGTCGTGAAGACCCTCGTAGTGATGGTAGGTAGTGGCTAGGCATATATTTTAGGCATCCTTGTCCCCTCACCATGGCCTACACCCAAAACCCTTGACGTTAACCCTCACGTTTAGGCTCTAGTTTACTTACTAATTTTCCGAGATGTTACATTATCCCCCCCTTAGGAACATTCATACTCGAATGGTACTTTAAACACTTTAAGGGATAACGACTCAAATCTAGTTGTCCATCATGCATGATACATCAAAACAATGCACAAAATCATAGGAGGAAACATCAACTCGACATCAATAAGCTCAATGCAACACAAAGAAGGTAGGAAGTACATCTACAAGCTCATTATGCACGAAAACATCAACATTTCACATTTCATTGGAGGAAATACCTTCTCAAACTCACATCATGCTCATCATTACATCATTAAGCACATTATGCAATTACTCTTGAAATCACATTTAGGCATGTTCAATAATTCACCTCATGAAGCATATAGGTAAGTCATACTAGATGCACATAAACATGAGGAACACATAAATCAAAATCTCATTTTCTCATATAAACATAAATTTCATCAAAATATGCATAACATAAGGAGATCATGTAAACACATAATCACACATGACTCCAAAACATGAAACAAGCTACAAGGAACTCTTGGTCTCAAGCTTGAATAGGAAGAGAAAAAAGAGATATGGATATTAAAAGTCTCAACAACATTACTATTCAACATAGCATATCCCCCTTAGGAGTAAACCCACCTAAGGCTAACATTAAAAACAACAAAAGAACCTTTATTAAACATTCACAACCTTAAGGAACTATCACATACCGGTGCCTTCATCTGGATGAGCTCTTTTGCCCTCTTTGGCTTGAAGTGCATAGAAACGACTATTCTTTGTAGCATAAGGATCCGAGCCACTAAGAGAAGCTTGTTTGGCCTCCCTTCCTTTGGCCGTAAGAGTAGGACAATTTCTCACTTTGTGATCATTCTTTCCACAACCATAGCACCCATTAGTACCGACTAGGCACTTCCCATAATGCCCTTTTCCACAAGTGGTGCAAGTAGGTTTAGAAATGAAGACCCACCACCTTTCTCTTGGTTAACCTTAGGAGTGCTTGAATAATCTTGGTTTTGAGCTCTCTTTTTGAACCTAGGTTGACCTTGCTCATCGAGCCTAGACCTCTTCAACTACTTATTATTCCTCTTAAGTTTGGATTCCTCAATAGATTGAGCATAAACCATAAGTCTAGAAATATTCATGTCATCATGGAGCATCGCCGTACGACACTCTTCCTCAACTTGGTCGGATATATCCATAACAAACGTACTCATCTCATCTCTAGGCTTAGACACCAAAGATGGAACATACATAAACAATTGGGTAAATTTCAAAGAGTACTCTTGAACTTTCATGTTACCTTGCATAAGATTGATAAACTCCTCCATCTTAACCTCCCTCTTCTCATAGGAAAAGAACCTACCAAGGAATGCTTCCTTGAACAATTCCCAATCTATAGGCGTTGCTCCTACCGGCCTATTACTCTTCCATTGAGAGAACCAAATCTGGGCAACATCCTACAATTGATAGGCGGCAAGTTCCGCTTTTTCTATAGAAGTCAACCCCATAGCATTGACTACCTTATACACCTCATCCAAAAATTCTATGAGATTCTCTCCCGCGTTGGAACCAAGAAATATCGAAGGATTCTTCTTCATAGAGTCTCTCAACCTAGAAGCCATAGTGCTCACGAAAGGATTCACATGATCTTCAATACCCCTATTAGCTTGAGCCGTCATGGCTTGGGCTTGAGTAGTAACGGCTTGAGCCACCATCATAAGATCCGACCTAACTTCCTCATTGGTCATGGCCGAGGGATCCACCGGAACTTGATTACATAGAGGAACTTGGTCACCCTGAGCACCTTGGGGAGAAACTCCCTCATTAACAATCTTCTCTTCCACTCTTCTTGCGTACTTTCTTTTATTCATATCCTATAAATACAAGAGAAGGGTTAGAAAAATGACACTTATAGAGCTAAACTCTAAGGCACGACTTCAAGAATAATGAAAGAAGTGTAGCTTCCTAACGTCCTATAGCCTCTCGCTCATAAATGAGTTGCGATTCACACCGATGAACAAGACTCTACTAGACGTGGCTTGTGAGACATCAATCCTAAAAATCATTTCCAAAATCTCGTGCTCTCATAGCATATTTGTCACGACCCAAGCCTATACCCTGGAAGCGACACGGTGTACAAGACTTCAGCCTCATAGCATTGATAACATTCAATATAAGGAAAATGGTACGGAATTAAAACCTTTCTTTAAATCCATACAATATAAAAACCATCTAAAAACAGCGGGAGTCTATTGTTTCACATGGCCATCTAAAACAACATCTTAAAAAAAATTAGGGTCACAGCCCTTCACAATAGAAAGTCTGGAAATGTTTATAACATGATAGAAGAAACATCTAAAAGTACTTTTTCTCAATCTATGAGGACATACCACTTAGCCTTGGAGGAATCTCAATCCAAGCCTTTGAACTAGAGAGAAAGCAACTCAGTTGCCGGAACCTACACTTGTAGTAAAATAAGAGAAACATAGGTTAGCACACAAAAATGTACTAAGTATGATGACTGTGCCAACACATTCTTAAAACGGACATTTTATTTGACAGTCATGCTTTTAAGCGAATTTGAGAAAACTTCATGCACATAAGTATAAGAGGCATAGTAAACAAACATAACCAACATACAAGAAATTTCTTCACATTAGAACATAATCAACAATATAAGACATTTCATTACATTAGGCTTTCACCTCAAGTAACCCCAAGCTATACTATGTGCAATGTATGAATAGCATCCAATACCACCATCCACACTAAGCACCACATCAAGGACACCAAAAGTGAACTTACCATTCATCCTTTCCATCATTACACAATACCCATATGTAAGATACATAGCCATTTATTAAGTCATGACAAAGGAAAGTAACTCATAATACAACCCAAGTATATCATGCATCATTACATTAGACATTCAAGTCAACATTCTTCATTAGTTTCATTAAGAGAACTTTTATTCATTAGTCATTAAGACATTATAGAAATAACTATAGCCCTATCAAAGCCTACTCGTGCAATGCATGTATGGCATCCCATACTACCACCCACAGTTTATAGAACTTCTCAAGAAACCAGAATGCACATCTCACATGATGGGAATAAGCATTAACCGACATAGACCATGAGAGCAAGCCATGGAATGCAGTGTCATATTGCCCCACACCGTAAAGAGGTGGTCTACTTTCCTAAGGTAGGACCGGTAACATTTTAGCTTAGGTAGACACCTACTAGATAATATCCTATGTGGGCACATAGTTATGGGATAGGAAGATGTTCATAGGAACCCCAGCCTTACATTGGGAGAGTTTCCATCTTACCATATCCACTCGATGCTTAGCCTCTATTCCTACAGAGTATTTCATTTTTATTAACTTTATTGTACTTGAGAGGGCCACCAACATTAGGCCTACCGACCCAAAGTACCTTACACAAGAAAGGGCCACTACCATTAGGTTTACCGATTCAAGGTACATTAAGGATAACTCATTGACTTTCCAAGAAGGGTGACATCAACATTTGGTCTACCGCTACTAGGTTTATCATTTCACACATGAAAGGGCTACCAACACTAAGTCTACCGATTAACGGTTTATCATCACATTAGTTTCTAAACTCATCATGAACGGCCACCAACACATGGTCTACTAACTCAAGACATAGCTTAGAATACTTAATCATTCATATATGAAAGAAATGCCATTGGCCGATCGATTCATATTCATCAAGTCAAGACACATTCATTATACAATAAGATATGCGTAAGCCTACCAACAAGACATGATATTATATTCAATATCACATTCATCAATACCAGAAAAAGGATGCCTTAAGCCTACCAATTCAAGATACATCAATCCACATTCCTTTCATTTATACAACAAAAGGACGCCTAAGCCTACCATTTCAAGATATAACTTCACATTATAGAAACCCTTCACATTCTATCATCACATTTTTGAGTGTCAAATTGAGGAATAGCCTTTCAATAATAACACAAATACATTCAAGACATGGTCATATGGCTTTCATTAGATTCACATTCATATACAAGACATCATGATAATACTCAATTCCTCATACTATGCCATTCAAGGCCATGAATCTAAAATCACCAACACATCAACAATTTAATAAAATTAAGGCATGGATAGTGATATTATTAAATATACCAAAGAAATTTAGATATATTCTCATCACATGCTTGCATAATAAACAAACCCACTTCATAAAGGCACAATTTAGGAAATTGAATGAATTCACGGGTTCTTAGAGTATTTTCATAATAAATCGTCAATCAAACACTAATTAAATCATAATTTTTCACTAATAACCATTTGAAAACGTTTGAAGAAGGAATCCATGAGTTAGAGTAAAACCCTATGTTTTTGAGAAACTTGAAAACTTGAAAATTTACTTTTGAATGGATTCTACGGGTAGAAGCTACCCATAGATGAAAGATCCTCATACCTTGCTTGTCAATCCCCAAGAAAATTCAGGAAGACCACCTTGAATCCACAAACCCTAGTTCCCACTTCTTCTTCTTCTTCTTTGGGACTTCTAAAAAGAGAATTTATGAAAGGATGAACTCTTTTGATTTGATTTGGGTTTTGGAGAAATAAGGAATAAAAGAATTGTTTTAAGACATAAAACTATATATACTAGTGATATAAAACAATAAAAATGAACTCCACAAATTAATTAATTAAAATGAAATTACTTAAAAATCCCCAACTTGGGCAGCCCCGGCAGGGACCACTCCCATCTAAACGGGTTGTCTAGGGCACCATGGCTCATGGTGGTGCCCGTGGTCCCTTGTAAAGTGTTCCCCACCAACTTTCCAAGTTCTCAAGGGCCTAAGAAAAGTTTTAAATTTCCGCACTATTTCCTATGTTCTTATCTTATGATATGCTATGAGGCTTTTCAGAGTCTTGTACTCCATGTCATATCTAGGGGGTAGCCTTGGGTCGTGACAACGGCTGCCTACTCACGGAGCGTGGGTTGACCCATGAGGCGTGGGTGCCCTCTGTGGGTCACTGTCAGGTAGTCTTTTAAGGGCTTTTCCTCAAGGACTCATGGATGGTCCTTGGGGTTTAGGCCTTGATGTTGTACCAAGAATAGATAATATTTTAGGTACGGGGAGGTACTTTCAAGGCTCTAACCCTAACGTCAAGCTCTAGATTAGTGTACTAGTTTCCCAAGTGTTACAATATCTCCCCCTTGGGGACATTCATCCTCGAATGATAATCTAGACACCGTACGGAAATAATGATTAAAAACTAGCAGTCCATCGAAACATCAAATAATGCAAAATTCAAAGGAGGAAGCATCAACTCCATCTCAAAACATGGTCAATGCAATACAACGAAGTAGGAACTACATCTAACAACCCAAATATGCATGAAATTCAATATTTCTCATAATCATAGGAGGAACTATATTCTCCAACAAAAGTTATGCTCAACACAACATCATGGAGCCAATATGCAATTTCTCTCAAAAGCATACAAAGCATGTTCATCAACACATCTCACGAAGTCAAATAGGCAACTCATACTAAATGCACAACACCATGCGGAACATATATAATGAAAACTCATTTTCTCACTAAACATGAATTTCATAAGGAACATGCATAACATAAGTAAATCATGGTTAAGCTCACATAACACACATGACATCAAAAACTCTAGAACTCAAGAGGAATCAATTACCTCAAGCTTGAATAGGAGTAGAAGGAAAATTATGAGGAAATCGAGACTTCATATCGGTCTTGGCCTCCCAGGTAGCACCCTCAACTAAATGATTTTTCCATAACACCTTCACGGAAGCTACTTCTTTGTTTCTTAATGTCTTGACTTACCGGTCAAGGATCTCTACCGAAACCTCTTCATAGGAATGGCTTTCATCAACTCCCAACCTCTCTAGGGGAATAATGGACACCGGATCCCCAATACACTTTTTAAGCATAGAAACATGAAATACCGAGTGAACCGGGGCCAAATCATTTGGCAAATCCAACTCATAGGAAACTTTCCCAATACGCTTCAAAATTTGATATGGGTCCACATACCGAGGACTAAGTTTCCCCTTCTTGCCAAACCTCATAACACCTTAAATAGGTAAGATTTTCAAATAGACCCAATCATTAACTTCAAATTCTAGATCCCTTCTTCTAACATCGACATAGGACTTTTTTCTACTTTGAGTTGTTCTTAACCTCTCTCTAAAGAGTTGAACCTACTGAATAGCCTCAAAAGCTAATTCGGGACCAATAAGAGCAATATAAACTACCTCAAACCAAGAAACCAGAGACCTACATCTCCTACCATACAAAGCTTCAAAAGGAGCCATACCGATGCTTGAGTGGTGACTATTATTGTAGGCACACTTTATTAATGGTAAGTGGTCATCCCAATTCCCTTTGAAATCTATGACACATGCCCTCAACATGTCCTCTGAATTTTGTATGGTGTGTTCCACTTAACCATCTGTTTGAGGGTGGAAAGTCGTACTAAGCTTAACCTTAATACCAAGCCCTTTTTGAAATGACTTCTAAAAGTGCAAAGTAAATTGAGTACTCTGATAAGAAATAATAGATAAAAGAACCCCATACAACTTCAATATCTCACTTATATACAACTTGGCATTGTCTTCCGCTGAATGAGAAGCCTTAACGGGAATAAAGTGAGCTTATTTAGTCATCATATATATAATGCCCCAAATAGAATCATTTTACCTTCGAGTGCGAGGCAAACCCACAATAAAATCCATTTTCACATACTCCCACTTCCAAGTAAAAATAATGATATTTTGTGACACGCCTCCAGACCTTTGATGCCCAACCTTTACTTGTTGACAATTACGCATTTGTCTATAAATCTCGCAATATCTTTCTTCATATTATTCCACCAATAGACTTCCCGTAGATCACGGTACATCTTGGTGGCTCTCGGATGAATAGAATACCGAGAACTATGAGCTTCTTCTAAAAATTAGCTCCCTTAACACATCCACATCCACAACACATAATCGACCTTGGTACCTATGTACCTCATCACCCCCTTGGGAGAAAGCCTCAACATACTTCTTGAGTAACCGATTCTTTCAATTCAACTAATATAGGATCAAGGTCTTGTTTAGACTTCACATCCACCACAAAGGACGATTCAGATCCATTATGAACTATAAAACAACCCTTGGTGGAATCCACAAGTTGGACACTAAATCAGGCAAATCTATAAACCTCACGAACCAATTCTTTCTTTTCATCCTCTACATGAGCCACACTACCCTTGGACAATCTACTAAGAGCATCTGCAACCACGTTAGCGTTGTCGGGGTGGTAAAGTACACTCATGTCATAATCCTTCAAAAGTTCTAACCACCTACTTTGCCGGAGATTCAATTCTTTTTCACTAAACACATATTCAATACTGTTGTGATCGGTGAAAAAATCCACATGGACCCCATACAAGTAATGTCTCCATATTTTCAAGGCAAATACAATCGCCACTAATTAAAGCTCATGGGTCGGATAATTCTTCTCATGGACTTTAAGTTGCCTTGAAGCATAGGCAATCACTTTACCATGTTGCATAAGCACACATCGCAACCCTACTCTAGAGGCGTCACAATAAACAACAAAATCATTTGTACCTTCCGGTAAGGTCAACACCGGAGAGGAAGTAAGTCTATCTTTCAACTCTTGGAATCTTTTCTCACAAGCCTACGACAACTCAAACTTAGCTTTCTTTTCAGTCAAAGCCGCCAATGGGGATGCTATGGAGGAAAACCCCTCAACAAACCTCCTATAGTAACCGACCAAACCCATAAAGCTTTTAATGTCAAAAGTAGTTAGAGGTCTAGGCCAACTCTTGACCGCATCCGTCTTCTTAGGATATACCTCAATACCCTAGCTTGACAAAATATGACCTAGGAAAGCTAAGGACCTTAACCAAAACTCACACTTACTAAACTTTGCAAAGAGTTTGTGGTTTTTAAGGACTTGCAACACAGTCGTGAAATGGTCTATATGTTCATTCTCACTCCTCAAATAGATAAAAAAATAATCGATAAACATGATCACAAGCATATCAAGGTATTGCCTAAACACCCTATTCATTAGGTCCATAAATGTCGTCGGGGCATGAGTTAGAACAAATGACATCACAAGGAATTCCTAGTGCCCATACCTAGTCTGGAAAGCTGTCTTGGGTATATCATCCCCATTCACCCTTAGTTGGTGATACCCTGAACGAAGGTCAATTTTTGAGAAGTAACTAGCCCCTTGGAGTTGATCAAACAAGTTGTCAATTCTCGAAAGGGGATACTTATTCTTTATGGTCACTTTGTTCAATTGACGATAATCAATGCAGATTCTAAGTGACCCATCCTTCTTTCTATAAAACAACATTGGAGCACCCTATGGAGAGATACTCGGTCCAATAAAACCCTTACCTAACAAATTCCTTAGTTGCTCTTTCAACCCTTTCAACTCGGTCGGAGTCATTCTATAAGGATGAATGGAGAAAGGTTGCGTATCTGGTAAAAGATCAATGCCAAAATCTATTTCCCATTCGGTAGGAATACTGGGTAAATCATTAGGAAAAACTTCCAGAAACTCCTTCACTACCGGAACCGACTCTAGAGAAGGGATTTTGGACTCAACATCTATCACCCTAACAAGATGGTAAATACACCATTTGGAGATTACTTTCCTAGCTTTAAGGCAAGAAACAAATTGACCTCTAGGGATAGAATTTCCCCCTTTCCACTCTAAAATAGGCTCATTAGGAAATTGGAATTTGACCACTCGAGTCCTACAATCTATAGAGGCATAAGATGCATGCAACCTATCCATACCCAAAATCACATCAAAATCTAACATGTCCAACTCCACTAAATCCACCAAAGTGACATTATGAGACAAGGAAATGGGACAACTTCTATAAACTTTCTTATCCACCACGGAATCACCAACCGGGGTATAAACCAAAAAAGGCTCTACTAACATTTCGGGGAGTATTTCAAACTTCATGGCCACAAAAGGTGTCACAAGGAACAAAATGGCAAGGGGATCTAAGAAAGTATATGGATCAATAGAAAAGACTTTAAACATACCGGTCACCACATCCGGGGAGCTCTCTTGGTCTTCTCGGGATAGAAGAGCATAAAAGTAGTTTTGCTTTTGACCATTGGAGTTTTAACCGCTTGGAGGAGTTTTCTTATCTTCTCACCCCTTAGCAGTAAGTGTTGGGCAATTTTTCAATTGATGACCACTCTTACCGCAACCATAACAAACACCCAAGCCGGCTAGGTATTTACTATCATGTTTCTTTCCACATTTCGCACAAGTAGGCTTTGTCATAGTAGTTCCCTTATCATGACCTCCTTAAGGATTAGGGTTAGACACCCTATCCTTGTTGACCTTTGGAGCACTAGAAGAGTCTTGGTTGGAAAACCTTTGTTTGAACCTTTGTTACCCCTGTTCATCAGACCTAGCATTGGAGAACATCCCGTCACCGGTTCTAGCTCTTTTCAGCTCCCTATTCATTGGCTTGAGTTTTTCTTCCTCAATTTGTTCGGCATGGACCATAAGACTTGAAATATTCATACTTGGGATAAGCATTGTCAAACGACATTCATCGACTACCAAGTCGGACACTCCTATCTAAAATTTATTCATAATAGCCCTCGAGTCTGCCACTATTGTTAGAGCATACTTGGATAGTAGGGTGAACTTTATACCATACCCTTTCACAGTCATACCCTCTTGAAGAAGGTATATGAACTCTTGCATTTTTTGTTCTCTTAACTCTAGGGGAAGAATCTATCAAGAAACTAAGATTCAAACGATTGCCATCCTATCGAGCCCGCTCCTGCGGGTCTATCACCTTTCCATTGTTCATGCCAAACTTGAGCCACATCTTTTAATCGCTATGCGACTAGCTCCGCCTTCTTCTCTGAAGACACCCCCATAACATCAAGCACCCTGCAAACCTAATAGAAAAACATTTAGGGGTCCTCTTCCACATTGGAACTAAGAAACATAGGAGGGTTCATCCTTCCAAAATCCGTCTATCTAGAAGCTATAGAATTCATATTAGGGTTTACATGAGGCCCAACATCTCTATAGGCTTGAGCCGTCATGGCTTGGGCTTGAGTTATCACGGCTTGAGCTAGAATCGTCATTGCTTGGGTCAACATTAGAAAAGCTGACCTAACCTCCACATCCGACATAGTAGGAAAATTAAGCGGAGTATTAACCGGAGCTTGGTTAACTTGTGGAGCTTGATTACCTTGAAGAACGTCCTCATTCACATTTTCACCCTCCGCTCTTCTTGTACTAGCCTTTAGTGTATTCATTTCCTGAAGATACAAGAGAAGGATTAGGAGACTGAATTTTATAGAGTTAAACTCTAAGGCACGACCTAAGAGTTATGAAAGAAGTGAAATGTCCTAATATCTTATTGCCTCTCTTTCATAAATGTGGCACACTTCACACTCATGAACAAGACTCTACTAGACTTGGCTTATGAGACATCATTCTAGAATCATTCTAAACCTTATGCTCTGATACCAAGTTTGTCACAACCCAAGGGTACCCCCTAGACGTAACAAGGCACATAGAACCCCAAAAGGCTCCATGTAAGCCACTTAGCATATGATAGCATAAAGTAATAAAACAATAAGAGTAAAAATGAATTTAAGTCCAAAATTTCATAAAAGAAAAACGTAAGTCTAACTTGTCTCATTTAGTCATCTATTACAATTCATGAGTCAAAATAGGCTAACAGCTCCAACAACATAATTTGAAAGTAGAAAGTACAAAAAACAAGAAACTCAAATCATGAGGACTCGCCACAAGGGAGGAGAATACTCAATCCATGATTGAACCAAAGGCTAATCGCCTTAAGAACCGAAACCTACACTTTGGAGAAAAATGTTGAAACTATAGGTCAGTACAAAAATTGCACGAAGTATGATAGTCATGCGAAAAACCATGAAAACCTGCTAAAAAGGACATTTTATTTGAATGCATACAATTTATAAGTTAAAACCTCATTTAGGAGATAATGGAAGACCATAGGTAATAAGCATGTTCATTACATAAATTCTTACATCATAATAGAACCATACCATTTGTACCCTCAAAGCATACATGTGCAATGCATGAATAAGATCTCATAATCCTACCCAAACTAAGTAAATCTTATTGAGTAACATTCATTCATAATTCATGTTCTTGTTCATATATTTATCATGATGGGAATAAGCCTTAACTAACATAGACCATGTGAGCTTAACATGGAATCCGGTGTCATGCCCCACACCGAAAAGAGGTGTCCTACTTGCCTAAGGTAGAACTAAAATTCATTAGCTTTTAGGTGGATCCATGATGTTTGACATAATCAAAGGCACAACTTCCTAATCAAGTGTTAACGATCGCGTGTAGTAATATAACCCAACCAAATGGGTTGGGGTCGAGTCCCAAGGGAGCAGTTAGTAGTCAAGAATCAAATAGAAAAGTAAAATTTAATGCTAGTCAATCATAGCTATAAATATTTACGAATAAAAACATACTAAATCTAAAAGTGACACGAATGTCAATTATCAATGGGGGATTTGTATTCCACTAAGAAACAAAAACAACAAAAAACAAACGAAATAGGGAGACGGGATTCTTGGGATATGATAGGAATACGGGATAAAATAAACAATTGGGTAAATGTGATGGATAGAAAATCGCTGAATATTTGTAACTAGGCTAGACTTTAGTGGGGGTAAATTTTCTCTCGAACAACTTATCCCGAATCAACTCAGTTTCTCTCCAACACCGAGTTGCAGTAATTAAGCAAAACCTTCGCCTTAGCCCATTCACTTTCTCTAGCTGAATGTATGGGAGAAGGTCTAGGATTCACTCTCTAGTGTTGAACCCACGATGACCCAGTAACCACCGGCTATCTATTTAATAGTCTTGGTTTTAAAACGTCTCTCTCGAGCAAGCCAAAAACATGAAGATGAAATTTTGTTTGAAACTACAATTCCATTAAGTTCAAACAGAACTACTAAACAAAATCACATTTAAATAGCAAATACGCTATCAATGAGCAATACCCAACAGTAAATTTAACCAATATTCACAAAATCTCACCCCAAGAATTGGGGTCTTAGCTAGACATGATAAAGAGATAGAAATCGATACCAAAAAGTGTTTCAGTAAAATGGGTACGATTGAAAATGTTTTTAAACACGTGTAATATGAAGATTCTTTGATGCCCCCTTCCAATTTCTTAGAGTTGAAAACCTTCATGCTCAAACACAATATCTGCCGAAAACACTAAAAACTCAAACTAAAAATATTCTAAAAAATTAGTAATAATTCGATACAACTTGATTTCTAGATACTAAACTAACAGTTCAAACAAGTATTTATAGTGTTTGAACTTTTTTTGCTGCAAAGGACCACTCGGTGTTGTTAGTCGGGATCATCGATGCAACCAGTGATCCCCCCTTTGGTCTGGTTCATCGCCTTTCAACTTTTTCCTGCAGCATCTTTGCGTTTTGAATCATTGGGCGATATGGTGTTGCTTCGTGCAACTGTTCGATGAAGCTTCGATTGCTTCCTTTCATCGCAAACTTCATCTTTTCCTTCAGGGATCAATACACTGGAACTTTGGCCGAGGTTAAGGCCAGTCGGCGACGGACCTAATGCATTAGGCGATCCTCAAACCTTCATTTCTTCGTTCTTTTAGCCGCCCTGTTCCTTTTTTTTCTTGATAATGTCCATGCTATGTCTCTCAACTCAGATACCTGATACTTAAGGATTTTCATCAATTATTGAGACAAAATATGCATTTGAGGACACAAAATCTATCAAAAATGAAGACCTAAATGAGTCCAAATTGTGGACTCATCGACACCCCCAAGTTAAACTTTTGCTTGTCGTCAAGTAAAACTCAAGTTCAGGTGTTCAAAAAGGACGTCTCAAACAGTGCTATACAAGACTCAATCATGAATGCACACACAAGACTCAACTTACTCATGCAAGGATCAATAGTGCACTTAAAGACTCAAGTTGTGACACACCATGATTAAAGAGTCTCAAGCTCACTATACTTTCTTCAAATGCAAGTTCAAGCTGAACAAAGGAAATCAAATGCCCTCACACAAATAATGATTCCATGTTCACACACAATGGTTTAATCATTTAAAGTTCCAGAATCAAATACAACGCTCACACTCACAAAGAAGAACATTATGCATGCTTTCACCCAAAAGTTTGCCTGTATTTTCCAATTGACAATTGTTCCAGCTCACTAAAGATCAAAAAGGTCTTTTCAAGGCTTGTGGGGCTGAGTGCAAAGGTATGGTCATTTAGGTTCAGTGACTTTCATCCTCATGAAATGTGGTGCTCACAACACTTCCTCTCTTTTTCTCATCAAATTCATTTGTACTCACAAGTCATCCCATTATTCACTTTCCATGGTTTAATGGAGACCCCATTTATTTTTGCATTTCATTTATATTTATTCCACAACTTTTTTCTTCATTCTTTTCTACTTTTTTATTTCTCTTTTTTTTTGGTATGGAGGGGTTCCATTTTTCTTAACACATGGATAGAAGGGAAATTTCTTGTACTTCTTTACTTGCCTTCTCTTTTCATCACACCCCCAACTTAAGCTTTTGGCCTAAGTCGGCTATTCAATCAACCACAAATCAAGACGATTATATGTAGTGGATTAAGAAAGGTCATGGTTTCATCAAGTTTCTTCCAAAGAAAGATAAGGCTCAAGGGGTGTTCAAAGGAGATCCACACACGCTCGCAAGGTAGATCACAAAAGAGTTATATGTCAAATTGTTTCACACTCTTCAAAATTGCCTAACATCATATCAAGAGATAGCCTTACTTAGTCGACTAGACAACCGAGGCAAATTCTAGGTGTTATCATGCATGTTTCATAGTAATCTCATCACACAAGCCATCGACACCAAAGTCAAACAAGACTCCACACTTTCGCTAGTGTGCAATGTTCATCACAAGAGAATCAATTCGATAATTGGCTAGTCACAACGAGATGCAAATAGTTCACATATCTTCTATGCAACTTCTATTGACCTCATTGTAACCGCGCATTCATTTATATTCGATTTTGAGCACTATTCAATTCATCAGTATTGATCAAAACGAATAGTCAAACCTGCAAGAGAACAACCACATTCAACACATACAAGAGGTGGCAAAAAAATTTCGGAAGGGTCAAAAATCATTTACAATTAAAAGCAAGGAGCCACAAGCTCTAACCTTCCACAAAAAGCAGTATCTAACACAAATTAAGCTCAAAGCCCAATATATAAACAAAACTAATATGCACAAATGTGGGCCTCACCACACCACTAAAAAAAATCATTTGTCCTCAAATGCATATGAAATTATCCAAAAATAAAATAAAGTAAACCAGAGAGGGAGGTAAAGAGGGGATCATGTCTACGCAGTTACTCTAACTGTCTGGGCATCAGTGCTCAGTGCATCTATCTAGTCTCGGGTCTCAGTACCTGGAGTCACCTCAGAAGAGCCAGCTCCACTATAGATAGCAAACGGTGTATTTGCCAGGGAAGCCTGCACAACCGCATCTATCATGGTTGCTTCAGTCTCAGTCAGGTCCTCATCTGTAGCTCCCTCAGTCTCCTCATCATTTTGTGCCTCTAACTCAGGCTCGACTGTCTGCTCCATTCTATCCTCTTGTCCGGTAGTAGTCGGAGGCATCTCGGGCACATCTGGAATCTCTACTATTCCAAAGACCACAGATATATCGGTGGATTTCAGGTAGTCCACATCTTTCTTCTACTCAGCAACGACAACTTTTAAAGTCATTACCTCTTTGGTGGCCCATTGGCCACGCTCACACACCGTTATCCTTGACGCAAGGGTATCAATGGCAGCGCTCAATAGTGTCACAACATCAGTCAAGGCAGCCTGAAGCATGCCAGGAATGGAGGCTAAAGTCTGGTTGCCCGATTATCCGCAAAATAGGCAAGCTGTCCCATCCGAAGTAATGACACATTAGTGATCGAAAAACGGGCAAGAACAACAACAATAGGTCTGGGAGGCACTGCCACAACATAAGAACTAGGGACATTAGAAGATACAACAAGGAGTACCCGAAGTCCTAGTGGTCGAAGTAGGCAAAGATGCCTCTGCAGGTGATAAGTTTGTGTCTACAACCGGGGAAGAATCCCCCGGGGCTGCCTTCTTCTTCTTATGTTCCATTTGATCCTCTAAATATTCCACCTCAATCCTCTGGATATCAGTTGAGGATCTGGGAATTACTTCCACATCCTTCTTAGCATCTCTAGGTACCCGCGCTCATGTACACAACTCGATGATTAATACCGGGAAGGAAAGTGAGGTTCAGTACTATTTTGCACGCATGAGAATCTCTGAAGCAATGATCATTCCCAAATTTAGCTTAGTTGTATCAATAATGCAACCTAGACAGGCTGTTTTGGCATGTTACAGAATAGACTCGTTTTGGATTGGCATTATTGCACTGCTGATGAAAACAAACAAATACCGAGCTTCCACATTGAGGTCCTTCTTTTGAATAATAGCAACAGTCTCAAGCCACTTGGGAATGTCGTTTGAAATCAACGGGGCTAACCACTTCTTCAAGTTGTCTAGATTTTCAGTCCTAATCATGTACTAGGAGACATCCTTAATGTCCTTAGGACGATTTAGGATAGCATCAATAATGGCATGGTCACACTTGACCTTCCTACCCCAAACAACTACATAGTCAACTGGTTTGAATATTGTTGCTTGCTTCTTTGTTTGTGGTATCAAGGTTGCATAGGAAGCATCGAATTCCTGAACCCAATTTGGAATATATTGGCCATGGGGCTTGGTGATGATATGGAAATCATGATACTTGAGGCAACTCATAATCTTTGGATACCTATCAATCACTCCATCCGTGGACAAAGGCGTTTCCTCAATAATTGTCCTCAGTCCTTTAGTCTTTAATTTGTTCATAGACTTGGGTGGAGGACCCTGAACTGGTGGTGCTAGAACCACTGCTTATTCTGGAGCCGGAGGAGAAAGATTAATCTGAGGAATCTAGATTCGCGACGGATCATTCAACTTTTTAGATCGCAACTCTTCCCTTTGCGTTGCTACAAGCTCATCATCATCAGATGCCATAGTTTGAGGCTCCTAATGCTTACCCTCACTCTCAGAAGTGGTGAGGTAAGTGTCATAAATTCCATCACTATCGGAGCCTGCCTTTGATTATGCAGGTCCTTTGACTTTACCCTTGCCTTTCCCCCAATTGTGCATAGTTTTTTCACCTTGCCCTTAGCTGCAATTGCATCCTCATTTTGTGTAATCCCATTTGCTTTCCCTCGGGGTTGCATGTTTCACCCTGCTACTTTAGGTCTGGCCATGTCTGCAAAACATTGGGAAAAGTTGGATATGACTTAATTAATTTCATAGAGAAGCAGTTGTAGAAGGACTTACCGATTTACTCTGTGAGTCGCCCAATCACCTTGGCAAGCTAAATCGGGCTCGTCGAAAGAGTTGGCTCATATGTTATGTCAAGTCGACGAAGGAAAAAACCTTTGGATGAATGACCAATCCCCTTTAGTGAGCAAGGGATAGTTCACCGAAAGTTACAGTGCATAAAAGGTTCAGGGGTGCTGCCAAAGGGTGATCAAAACTACTTTCGGCGAGTCGCCGAGTACTTTCGACGACAACAGACTTCTCGCCGAAAGTTACAGAATTCAACTACTCATCTTGCTTGAAATGAAAAGTGAGATGGGGAAACTAGGTGAATCGCGGATTGGTTCGGCGAGCTTGACCCAGCTCTTCAAAAGACCCAACGTGCCTATTTGCAACCCAACTTTATTAATTCAACCCCGCAACCCCAAAAAACAAAATCAAACAATGTAATGCACAAATTAGAACTTGACCCATAGCGCCCATTACCCCGGAATACTGAGACTTCACTCAGTTTTACCAAATTTGGCCAATTGATGATCTTTGCCCTTAAGAACAGTGTCACCCACTCTATCATTAGGCAAACTATGTCGCTTGGCACAAATACAGGCTACTCAGACTTCACCCAACTAAACTCAATGACAAGCAAGTACAACCCCATGAAATTTAATTCACTTTAACGCACAAATTTATGGGGTTTTAATAATACAGTCAAAACAGGCAAGATGTTCAAATTTAAAATCAGACAACAATCATCCTATCACTACCAGAAAGGCCTAGCACACATCAACATGAAAAATATTGGTTGAATAAGACTACAAATTAATAATAATAAATGTGGGGTTCCAAAAACTCGCCTTTAAAGTTGATTAAAATAAGATTGAGGTTCTAGACGACTATATAATCCTCTCTAAACACAAATCAACAACTAAGATACGGTGGTTAAACAAGAAAAATATAGACTAATATGCTGGTGTGAGTTTGAAAGGAATAAAAGTGAGGGAAAGTGAAGAGTTGGACAGTTAAACCTGTAGCCCATTTTAAAAATCATCTTGATCGCGCCCATTCGTTGATGTTAGCTGTGATTGGTGGCATGCTGAATATTTACTTTCCTTGCCGAGTTTTATAGGAGCTCTAGTTTTAGTAAGGGTCCAAAGGGTGGATTAAATTAATATGGCTGACATGGTCGGTGATTCGCCGATAATTTCAAGAGCTCCCCGAATTTTATAGACTCTCATTTGAATTTATCTTGAGTCTAACGGCAGTCTAGATCGGGGTCGCCATCCTCATTGGTGATTCGCCCACTGGTCTTTAGCTCGCCTACCTACACTTTTCAACATTTTCCTCACTTACCCTGCAAAATCAACACCCCTCTTATTCTAGAATAACACTTTAAAGCAATAAAACCTTGGGTTGCCTCCCAAGAGGAGCCTTAGTTAACGTCGTGGCACGACGCAAGTCTTTACTCAAACTCCATTATTGGGGTTAGCCTTTATTTTATTAGGTAACCCCAATTTCTCATTTAGGTGGAGATGAGGCACCCCATGACTCATGAGTGTTTCGATCAGTTGGATAGATCTCGAGTGAGTGCCAATCATCTGATTTAACACTTTAATATCCTCCTTCATCACTTCCAGCATTCTATCTTGCTCAGTCTTCTTTTGGAGAATGGTAAGTAGTGTATCCTCGACAGGACTATTCTCATTGTGTCTAGACTTTCTCCATTCATGAGGGGCTATGTGCCTCCCAATTCTTTTGCACTGGACTTTTATCTCCGATAATTTAGTGGCCAAATCATCCAGCTAAGTTACTAGTGCAGTTAACATGAAATCCCTCTCTTTTCCTAATTCTAATCTAAGTCATTTTAATTGTTATCTAGTAAAGTATATAAGCATTTTATTCTCAAATTTCCCCAAATTAAGTCATTCTCCCTAGAATCCAAAAGAAAACCCTAAAGTTCATCCTCTGAAAATATTTCTATCTCTAGATGAAGAAGAAGAAGAAGAAGGAAGTTGGAGCTAGGGTTCAAGAAGCAAGGTTCTTCACACCAAATTCATTGGGAATTGTTGAATAAGGTATGGTAGTCTTCATCCATGGATAGACAACATCTATGGAGTCCCTTCAAAATCCCTATTTCAAAGATAGAAATTCTCAAAAGTTAGGGTCTGATTCCAAAGTCATGGGTTCCTTTAAAATCAATTCTAAGCATGAATTGATGATCTTATGGTTTTCATGATTAATCCCCAAGAACCCATAAAACCCCCATATTTCCCAATTGTGATCTTGTGATGTGGGTCTTTATTGATAAAAGAAAAATGGTATGAAATTATGCATGTAGTGATTGGGTTACTTGAAATATGATGATATCCATGTCTAATGTATTGAATTCTAGATGTGTTGATTGGATATGATCTTTGAACCTTGAAAGGGCAAAGTATGACAATTATGCAAGTTTGTATGAAATTTTGAATATGCTTAAAGAACACTTTGCAAGTGAAGTGTATATGTTTTAAATATAGTTGTTGAAAGGATATGCTCATATAAACATTTCTGCATGAATGTTATATGATGTGAAACGTTTTCTCACAGTATGAAGATTCTATGGTTGAAAGGCTTTCTCACCTAGTGATTCTATATGTAGACATGGACAGTGAAGGATATTCTCACGCATGATCTAAGAGCTATCTTATGAATTAAGGATGGATTAAGTGTCAAGATATTCCTCCATGAATACGAATTAAGTCAAGAATTAATATGTACTCCATGTGAATTGATGCTTAACATCAAGTGTATATTGTATATTAGATAGAAGCTTTTACCCTAGTTGAGTCCGACTTTCCATTGGGATATTTATACGCTGGTTGAGTCGGGGTTCCCAAAGTATATCTCATAAGATGGAGACCTTATATGCTAGTTGAGTCCGAGCTTCTAGTAGCAATCTCCTTATTCTATAAACTATGTGGCCCCATAGGTTATTAAGCTAGTGGAACCACCTAAGCTAAAAGTATGGTTCTACCTTTGGCAAGTAGGACAATCCTTTTCGGTGTGGGTAACACCGGGGGATCATGTATAGTTCACATGGTCTCATGTCGATTAAGGCTTAGTCCCACAACAACAAGAACAAGAATATGAATTATGAACTATGGTTACTTAACAAGATATGTTATGAGTTTCAAAGGTTCTAAAGATGATGATATTATGTTGACTATGTTTTTATGACCTATTCTCTCTAAACTCTCATATCATATTTAAACATGGTAAATTACATACTTTCAAAAGAAATGTTGCTTTTAGCATGATGTCAATGTTTTTTATTCATGGCTATTATACTTAGTGCATAAATGTACTAACACCTACTTTTCCTAGATTTTCCCTTAGTATAGGGTCTGATTCTCGAGGTTATCATCCTAGTGGCTAAAGCTTGGACTTGTGTATCTTCCTATCTTATTGGTGATTCCTCATAGTTCGAGGATGACTTTTCTCGTATTGTAGTTTGATTTCATGTATTTCCCATTTTGAACAATGTTGTATAGGCTAGGCCCTTTTTTCTTTCAAGACATTATAATAGATAGCTATGTTGAGACTTAGTGTTTACACTTCCGCTTTTCTTTTATGAAAATTTTAGACTTGAAATGTGTTTTTACTCTTGTTGTTCTATTGCTTATGTTATGATATGCTAAGTGGCTTGTATGGAGTTCTTCAGGGTTCTATACGCCATGTTACATCTAAGGGGTTCCCTAGGTGGTGACAAACTTGGTAGTCAGAGCACAAGGTTTGGAATGATTCTAGGAATATGTCTCATAAGCCACGTCTAGTAGAGTCTTGTTCATTAGTGTGAAGGGCACCACATTGATGAATTAAAAGCTACAAGATGTTTAGGAAATTCCACCTCATTCAATACTCTTAAGTTGTGCGATAGAGTGTAACTCTATGAGGTCTTTATCCTAATCCTTATTCGTTGGTCTACAAGATATGACTACTAGAAGGGCTTTCGCAAGAAGGAATGAGGATGACAATGTGAATCAAGGAGCTTCTCCTCAACATCCTCAAGCTCTGGTTTATCATTTAACCGAGAATGTTACTAATGTAGAGTATAGAGTGGCTTTTCATGTTTTTGCTCAAGCCATGACGGCTCAAGCCAATAGAGAGGTGATTTCTCCCGTGAATCCTAATGTGAATATCGTGGCTTCAAGAGTGAGGGACTTTTCTAGGATGAACCCTTCGGAATTTTATGGCTCCAAAGTTGAGGAAGACCGTCAAGAATATGTCGATGAGGTTTGTAAGGTACTTGCTATTATGGGAGGGACTTCGATAGAAAAGTGGAGTTAGTCACATACCAAATTGAAAGGTGTTGCTCAAGTGTGGTATAATCAATGGAAAGAGATGAGGCTAATAGAAGCAGGTCCCATAGAGTGGGAAGTGTTTAAATAGGCATTTCTTGATAGATTTTTTCCCCTTGAGTTGAGGGAAGCTAATATGAAAGAGTTCATTAACTTTCGTCAAGGTAGTATGAGTGAGAAGGAATATGCTCTAAAGTTTACCCAATTATCCAAGTATGTTCCAACTATAGTGGCGTACTCGAGGGCTAAGATAAATAAGTTTGTGATGGGAGTGTGTGACATGGTAGTCAAAGAATGCCGAACGACAATGTTTGTGCAAGAAATGGATATTTCACGTCTCATGGTGTATGCCCAACAAATGGAGAAAGAGAAACTTGAAGAAAAGAATAGATATGTGAAAAGGGCTAGGACCGGTGATGGGAAGTTCTCCAATACTAGGTACGATGGACAAGGTTGACCAAGGTTTAGAGAAAGGTTTTCCAACCAAGGTTCCTCCAGTGCTCCTCCAAGAGTCAAAAAGGATAGGGTGCCCAACCCTAAACCTCAAGGAGGTAACGGTAGTGGTTCTTATGTGACTAGGTCTACTTGTGGGAAGAGTGGAAGGAAGCATGATGGTAAGTGCCTAGTTGGCACACATGGTTGCTTTTAGATGTGGAAAAAGTAGTCACAAGATGAGAGATTGTCCAATGCTTAAGGCTCAAGGAAGAGACGGCAAGCAATCTCCTCTGAGCGGTTCAAACTCCAATGCTCCTAAACAAACCCATTTTTATGCTCTCAAAAACCGAGGTGAACAAGAGAATTCTCCGAATGTGGTCACCCGTATGTTAAAAGTTTTCCATATAGATGTGTATGCTTTGTTAGATCCATGTACTACTTTGTCTTTTCTGACGCCATCTTTGATAATGAGATTTGATGTGCTCCCTGATGTGTATTTATAACCTTTTTCTGTTTCTATTCCTATTGGTGATTTTGTGGAGGATAAGAGGGTTTATAAAAGATTCCTTGTTTCCCTATCCCATAGAGTTACTCTTGTTGATTTGGTAGAGCTTGACATGTTAGATTTCAATGTTATACTTGGCACAGATTGGTCATACTCATGTTATGTGTCAATTGATTGTAGAACTCGCGTAGTAAAGTTTCAGTTTCCGAATGAGCCTGTCCTTGAGTGAAAAAACGGAAATTCCATGCCTAAAGGTTAGTGTGTCGCATGTTTGAAGGCTATAAATATGATCTCCAAAGGGTTTATTTAGCATCTTGTTAGGGTAAGAGATGTAGATTCTGAAACCCCTACTCTTTAGTCGGTCCCCGTTGTAAATGAGTTTCTTGAAGTGTTCCCAGATGGTCTACCCGGTATTCCTCTCGGTTGGAAATAGACTTCAGTATTGATTTTCTCCTGAATACTCAACCTATCTGAATTCCTCCATATATAATGGCCTCAGCCGAGTTGAAAGAGTTGAAAGAATAGTTAGAGGACTTGTTAGATAAGGGCTTCATCCGGCCAAGTATCTGACCATGGGGTGCTCCCGTGTTGTTCGTTAGAAATAAAGATGTGTCTCTTCGTATGTGCATCAATTATCGTCAGGTGAAAAAAGTGACCATTAAGAATAAGTATCCTCTTCCAATGATAGATGATTTTTTTGATCATTTATAAGGGGCAAGCTACTTCTTGAAAATTGACCTTAGGTCGGGTTATCACCAATTAAGGGTGAGGGGTGAAGATATTCCAAAGACGGCTTTTAGAATCCAGTATGGTGACTGTGAGTTCTTGGTTATTTCATTTGGGTTAACTAACGCTTCGGCGGTGTTTATGGACTTGATGAATAGGGTGTTTAGACAATACCTTGACATATTTGTGATTGTGTTCATTGATGACATTTTGATCTATTCAAGGAATGAGAATGAACATGTTGACCATTTGAGAATTGTACTGCAAGTTCATAAGGACCATCCACTTTTCACAAAGTTTAGTAAGTGTGAATTTTGGTTAAGATCCGTGGCTTTTTTTTGTCACATTGTATCAAGTAGGGGTATTGAGGTGGATCCTAAGAAGAAGGATGGGGTCAAGACTTGGCCGAGACGTCTAACTCTTTTGGACAATAGAAGCTTCATGGGTTTTCCCAGTTATTATAGAAGTTTTGTTGAGCGATTTTCTTTCATTGCCTCTCTGATGACGACTTTGACTCAGAAGATGGCTAAGTTCAATTGGTCGGAAGGTTGTGACAAAAGTTTCCAAGAGTTGAAAGATAGACTTACTTTCGCTTCGATGTTTACTTTACCGGAAGTTACGAATGGTTTTGTTGTGTATTGTGATATACCGTGAGTTTACGGTATTTCTAATACATTTCACTAACAAGTTGTGTGTCTAGGGCCTTTTTGTATTGGTTTTTATGTGTTTTTTATCGTATTTTGCAGGAAAGATGTTCAGTCGCGGAAACATAGAGACAGCTGAAAGAAATGTAGAAAAAGGGCATTCATGGAGGTGATCTACGAACCGTAGGTCCATTGACGGTTCGTAGGTGATGACCGTAGATCAGCAGGCAAGGTATGGATGACAAATCAGGGAAATCTGACCAAGTGTGGAACCACGGTGGCCATTGACGGTCTGTAGATTGATCTACGAACCGTACTGATTGATCCGTAGAATGATACTGCGAGGGTTCGAGTACCTGATTTTTGAAGATTCTAAGTGTGAAGCTACGGAGGGTATTGACGGACTGTAGATCGATCTACGGTCCGTACTGAAAGTCCGTCGTTTGCTTTAGAGAAGATGATTTTTGGAAGTTGAAATATTTTCTAAGTCCTGGCTGACGGAAGGGACTTACAGACCGTTTATCCATCGACGGTCCGTAAGCCAATCTTGTGGAATGAAGACGCAGCCTAAACAAACTTTCCTTAATTTGTTTATTTGTTTTCTATAAATAGGGCATGTGAACCTCATTTTTGAGGGTTAGACATTATTATTCTAGTTTTACTTTGTGACTTTGGAGATTAATTTGCAACTCTAGCAATTATTCATTTCCTAAGTTCGTTTTGAAGACTTTGGCTTTGCAATTCAAGTTAAAATTTTGGGTTTGTTATTCTATTTACGTAAGTTCGTGATTTTTTCATCTAAAACTATGAATTGTGTTTTTGCTAATATGGGTAACTAAATCCACAACTAGGGTTGTGGGAACCATGAGCGATTAACAAATTATGAATAGTAAATAAGCAATTCTAGAATAGTGTTTTGCATGCATTGATAATTCTTTCGTTTAGAAGTCTTTTTAACGAGTGCACGCGTTAGAGCTCGCCTTGTTGCTACTTGCCGGACCAAGGAGGTAATAAACAAGAAAAGAATTATCAACATAGATTTAGTGTGATACTATCTAATAGGCTAGTGTCGATTGGTGGGAAATAATAACTAAGCCAAACATCTATTATGATGTCTAATATGAGGTAAAGGTAAGGGTTAGTAAATTATACACACGTAGACGGACCATGATGCGGGGTGAAATTCTCTAGATGTCGGACCAAGGATTTAGAGATACCTAACTTATCACTTTTCATGTAATACACTAGAAAAGGATTGTTGTTACTAGGATTATTGCGTTATGAACTTGTGGGGAACACGTATACCCTAGAAATTTCTCTTATCTTGATAACCACCAAAATTGAGTTTTTATTACTGATTACTTATTAAATTCTTACTAATTGTTTCTCACAAACAAACCCCCTTTTAATTACCTGTTTCTGGAAGTAATTTGACTAATTGAATATAATTGTTGGTTAAAGTAAAGTCTAAACCATTTTCCTCGTGGGATCGACCCCAACCTACGAGTTGTGTTCTTTACTTGATAACAATCGCTTATACTTCTGTATGGAAGTGTAATTTGAGTGTATCAAATTTTGGCGTCGTTGCCGGTGAATTTGGCTTTTACATTTATTTTAACTACATTATTGAACTTTAGTCAAATATTTCCTAATTTTACGTTTTCTCTTTGTTTTTGTCTCTCTCAGGTTCTAACTCTAGTGTATGGCAAGTACACGGAGCCAGGGTGAACCACTTACTCGTTACGATCCAGAACTGAACCGCACTTTGCGAAGAATGAACAATCCAAGAGATCCAATTGATCCTATCAGAGGAAATCTAGATGATGCAGTTGAGTTACAACAACAGAGGGTAGTTGTTGGGGACAACCAGGTTCCATCTGAAAATTGATTGGGGGATGCGTTGAGGGTGCAAGATCCACTAGGCCCACGACAACTTGATAACTATCGGGGCAACATGAATATAGAAGACTCTGATGGACCTATTGTCTTACCCCCTCTACCTCCAGGGCACACATTTGTGGTGACTAGTAGTTTGATGAAGATGCATACTTAGCCAAGCTAAGGGTGGTTTGCAAAAGTTGTGTAGGTAGACCAGACTTGGATCTGGATGTCATTGGATTACGAGTGTTTCCTTTGTCATTGACAGGCGATGTTGCAGTATGGTTCACTGAGCTTCCTTATAACTCAATATTTACATGGGATCAACTTGCAGAGGTGTTCCGATCAAAGTACTATCGAGTGTCCAAAAAGCTCAATCACAAATATAGGGTCAACAATTTTGTAGCATTACCTGGAGAGTCTGTGAGCAACTCTTGGGACAAATTCCCTGCAGTCGTAAGATGTGTTCCAAATCACCGTATTGATGATGAGTCGCTGAAGGAATATTTATATCGAGGACAAGATGATAACAATAAAGCAGTTCTTGACACTATTGCTGGAGGTTCATATGGTGATTGTACATATGCACATATTGCTGAAAAACTGGAGCGAATCTCTCTCAACAATAAAGTAGGGAGCACTAGGAGGTCAGATACTGGGAGAAACACATTTACCGTTCATAATACAACTATCAACTCTGCAGATGATATTCGTGAGGAGATGGCCCAGATGAGGACACAGTTGGGGTTGGTATTGAAGCATGTGAGTGGAGGAGCAGAAAAGGTAAATGTTGTAAACTACTTAACTAGAACTCCACCACCAGTTGAGGAGTGTTACTATGAAAAGGATGCTTATGCTATGAATGATCAGACGGGGGATTTTCGACCAAATGATAACGATCCAACACGGATAATTGGTGCCAAGGTCAAGGGAACCAAGGTCGGAAGTATGGAAATTACAATCGAGAGGGTCACTATGTCCGGGATGGAAACTTCAATCGCGACAACAACTACAACAAGAACAACTATGGCAACAGAAATGATCGGGTTGGACCCTATGTTCCCCCTCAAAATCGAGAATCTAGTGCTAGGGAAGCTGGAGGTAATATGGCACGTATTGAAGATATGATGCAGAAGATGATGAGAAGGTTTAATGCAACTGATGAGAATGTGAAGGAGATGAGAAATGACTTGTCTAGTATTGTTCAAAAGGTTAATGCCCATGCAGTTTCAATAAATCATCTAGAGCAGCAGATGACTCAGTTGTCTACTACAATGAACCAGTGTCAACCTGGCACTCTTCCTAGCAACACCATCCAGAATCCAAAGAATGATGGTCATTGTATGACAATTACTACTCGAGGGGTAAGCAAAGCATAGATCCACCTATGCCGTATGTGGTTGATGCTGAGATTAGAAAAGAAGATGATGTGGTCGAAGTTAAAGAAGAGTCTGAGACTGCGACAGAGCAAGAAGCGAAGATATCTCAGAAAGTGGTCCCCATACCTAGACCTCTACCACCTTTTCCACAGAGGTTAGTGAAGAAGACTGAAGATGGTAAATATCACAGGTTTATTACTATATTGAAGCAACATTCTATTAATGTTCTTTTGATAAAAGCCTTGGAGAAAATGCCTGGGTATGCAAAGTTTATGAAAGATATGGTGACAAAGAAAAGGTCTGTGAGTTTTGAAGATGATGATAGACTGCGGCATTGTAGCGCTATTGGTACCAGATCTTTGGTGTAGAAGTAGGAAGACCATGTTGCTTTCACTATCCCATGTACTACAGGGTTGTTACACTTTGCTAAGGCATTATGTGATCTTGGAGCTAGCATCAACCTCATGCCCTTGTGTATTTACAAGAAGTTGGGTCTAGGGGACACAAAGCCCACTGCAATGCGGTTACTAATGGCCGATCAAACTGTGAAGAGGCCCATTGGTGTACTCCATGACGTGCTAGTGAAAGTAGAGTCTTTCATCTTTCCGGTGGATTCTGTTATTCTTGACTGCGAAGTTGATTTTGAGGTTTCCATCATCCTTGGGAGACCATTTCTTGCCACAGGGTGTGCGTTGGTTGATATGGAAAAGAGGCAGATGAAGTTCAGACTAAACAATGAAGAAGCAACTTTCAATATCTGTAGGTCCATGAAGCAGAACGGTGAGCTCCAAACAGTATCTGCTATAACTTACAGAGTGGAGAGTGGGTCAGAAGTGCAAATTGAAGAGCGACTAGGTGTTGAGGCACTAGCAACAGTTATGATGAATTTCGATAGTGATGGTATTGAAGAGTATGATGAATTGGTAACCACACTCGATAAGTGTGAGTATCGGTCTAAATCAAAGAAGTATGAGTTAGACATGAAGAATCGCGTGTCCCCACCCACAAGGCCATCTATTGAAGAGGCACCGAAATTGGAGCTAAAGGCTCTACCACCGCACTTGAGGTATGTATACTTGGGCGAAGAGAATATTTTGCCGGTCATCATTGCAACATATGTGAATGCGAGGCAAGTGGAGTGCTTAGTGACTGTGTTAAAGAGGTTCAAGCGAGCTATTGGGTGGACTATTGTAGATATTATTGGGATCCCCCCGGTATTTGCTCTCACAAAATCCAACTCATGCCAGATCATAAGCCCAGTGTTGAGCACCAGAGAAGATTAAATCCACCTATGCAAGAGGTAGTTAAAAAAGAAGATCATCAAGTGGCTAGATACAGGAGTCATCTATCCCATTGCAGATAGTAGTTGGGTATGTCCTGTGCAGTGTGTGCCTAAAAGGGGAGGTATGACTGTGGTTCCAAATGAAAGAAATGAGTTTGTTCCAATGAGGCCCGTTACTGGATAGAGAGTTTGTATGGATTACCGGAAGTTGAATGCATGGACTGAAAAGGACCACTTTCCCATGCCATTCATGGACTACATGTTGGATAGACTTGCAGGAAAGGGTTGTTATTGTTTTCTTGATGGATATTCGGGCTACAATCAAATTTCTATAGCTCCAGAAGACCAAGAGAAGACCACCTTCACTTGCCCATATGGGACTTTTGCTTTCAAACAGATGCCATTCAGGTTGTGCAATGCTCCAACAACCTTCCAGCGGTGTATGATGTCGATATTTTCTGATATGGTGGAGGATACTATTGAAGTGTTCATGGATGATTTTTCAGTGGTAGGTGATTCTTTTGATCGTTGTCTAGATCATCTGGCCAAGGTGCTTAAAAGGTGTGAAGACTGCAACTTGGTGCTGAATTGGGGGAATTGTCATTTCATGGTTAAAGAAGGCATAGTGTTGGGTCATCGAATTTAAGAGAAAGGTATTGAGGTTGATAGAGCTAAAGTTGAGGTAATAGAAAAGCTTCCACCACCTATTTCTTTAAAAAGGTGTTAGAAGTTTCTTGGTCATGCTGATTTTTATAGGAGATTCATAAAAAATTTCTCCAAAATTGTACATCCGCTATGCAAACTGCTCGAGCAGGAGTGTAAGTTCTATTTTGATGATGATTGTCTTAGAGCATTTGAAGAGTTGAAGAAGAAGTTGGTTTCAACACCAATCATTATTTCACCGGATTGGGGACAACCGTCTGAGGTAATGTGCGATGCGAGTGGATTAGCGCTTGGTGCAGTATGGGGACAAAGGCGAGAGAGAATTCTTCACCCTATTTACTTTGCTAGTAAACCTCTAAATGTGGTACAGAAGAACTATACTGTGATCGAACAAGAACTTCTTGCGGTGGTTTTAGCATTAGAGAAATTTCGATCCTACTTGCTTGGTACTAAGGTCATAGTGCTTACTGACCATTCTGCATTGAGGTATTTGATGGCGAAAAAGGATTCAAAACCGAGATTGATTAGATGTGTATTGTTTCTGCAAGAGTTTGATATTGTAGTAAAAGATAGAAAGGGGACCGAAATCAAGTTGCTTATCACTTGTCCAGATTAGAGGAAGAGGCTATGCTAAAGCTTGGAGATAGGGCTGAAATTAATGATACTTTTCGGATGAACATGTATTGGCTGGTTCTCATGATTTGATTCCCTGGTTCGCAAACTTTGCTAATTATTTGGCAAGCGATATTGTGCCCCCCGATTTGTCTTTTCACCAAAGGAAAAAGTTTATGCATGATGTGAAGAGATTTTTTTGAGATGAGCCTTACTTGTATCGTAGTTGTGCTGATGGGATTATTCGTCATTGTGTGCCCGAGGTTAAGATGTTGAGTGTACTTGAAGCATGCCATTCATCACCCGTTGGTGGGCATCATAGTGGTATTCGACAGCACATAAGATTTTGCAATGTTGGTACTACTGGCCTACCATCCATCAAGATGCTCATGATTTCGCCAAGTCGTGTGATCGTTGCCAAAGAGAAGGAGGGATTTGAAAGAGGCAAGAGCTCCCAATGAATCCTACATTGGTGATAGAGTTGTTTAATGTATGGGGCATTGATTTTATAGGTCCATTTGTGAGTTCATATGGGATGAAGTATACTCTTGTTGCGGTTGATTATGTATCGAAATGGGTGGAAGCAGTTGCGCTCTCCAATAATGAAGGTAAAAGTGTCACTGCATTCTTGAAAAAGAATATCTTCTCCTGATTTGGTACACCGAGGGCTATTATTAGCGATGGAGGTTCTCACTTTTGTAAAAAGTTGTTCAAGGTACTACTTGAGAAATATGGTGTCCGTCACAATCTGGCCACTCCACACCATCCACAGACTAGCGGTCAAGTGAAGTATCCAACAGAGAGATCAAATAGATATTGGCGAAGACTGTGAATGCTAATAGAACGGATTGGTCAAGGAAGCTTGATGATGCTCTATGGGCATATCACACTGCATACAAGA
>NW_026019974.1:1074817-1095965 GCF_900185275.1 Solanum verrucosum
GAGAGCACTTATTCAACAAAATTGACACATACAAGATGAATACTAAGAACCCAGAATATTGAAATAAATTTCAAAGAAAAAGTCAAGAATCAAAAGTGGAATCTCTTTAAAATTCAATAATCAATTATAAATAATCGTTTCTTGGTAATCCCAGAACTATAATGGACATAAAGTGTAAAAGAAAACATAGGAAAGTATTTTTAGAAATTAAAATCTTATCCTACAAAAAAGGAAAACTATCTTCGACAACTTTTACGAACCCATTTACGAATTGTAGCTCCTTCTATGGCTCATGATAATCTCTCGTAGATTGAATTTGATGCGTGCTATCAAGGCCTTTTCTACAGACAAGACTACGGTCCTTGGAAACTTTTACGACCCGTAATCCATATTCATAGAAATTAGGCACTTGTGACCTTTCTATGAAACTCATCTACGATTGAAATCTACAACTCGTGATGTTTTAAGCGGCTCATCCATTTCACTCATCAAAATCAAAGATATTTTCCATACGAAGGGATCTACCGCTCTTGGTTCAAACTACGGCTCGTACACTGCCCTCGTAAATCCCAAAAATGAATGAACAATCCCCACTTTTTGTACTTAACTTTTGAATCTTGTTTACCTGTAAAAATAAAAACTATAAAACACATCAAAACTACTAAAATGCATTAGATAACTTACACAAATCCTATGTTTATGGCATAAAAAAGTCTTAAAATCCACAAAATATCAATAATGGAAGCAATAAATGAAGCCAAATATCTCCGCACACAAAAATACATTGTTAGGATTATAATCACACACATAAGGACTATGGAAAGAAAATACCTTGCCTCAAGAATCATATTCATTCTATAGGAAAATGAGTCTTCTAGGTCACTGAAGGTAGAGATCATTTTAAAAGATGAAAGGGGTCCCAACTAAACTTACCTTACAAATCCACTCCTTCGTCCAACAAAAGCCCAAAGGATTCAAGGAATATGTGGCTGCGTTAAAACATGACCAGGACCCTATTCTTGCAAATCAAGAAGAACAGTTCATCACTTTGCATATCCAGAGGATTTTCCCAAACAGTGGAAAAGCCTGGGTTTTACCTATATCCATTTTGGTGTTGGTCGAGTTGCATTGACATATGATGGAAGAAAAGGCCAGCCCATTGAAATATCATGGAAGAAAAGGCCAGACAGCAGTTCAAGCCATATACTTCAATGTCGAAGTTATTACGAATATCCGGTGACGAAGAGAGTATAGAAAATCCCGCCAAAACTATCTTTATGTTTAAAAAGCCAAGGATCAACTCAAATGAGATGGCGGAGTAAGTTCTGTCCGGTAGAAACTTGACAGATATTGAAACCATTGAGATAACAAACAAGCATACTTGCCGAGTGTTTTCTCTTACCCCGTTCTTCCAACTACCTACCGGACCAAACTTTCCATCCCCCCAAGAGAGAGGAAATAAATATAGGTTTAGCCAACAATCTTTTTATTCATAACAGAAAAATATACAAAAGTGTAGTAAAACTAAAGAGCTTTTCTAAGAAAAACTCTTAAGACTCTAAGCTATTTTAAGCTATAACTCTTGTTTTATTTCTAATCTATTCTAATCTCCCCTAAAACTAAAACTTGGTCTCCCTTTCATAGGAGAAAGTGGCCTAATACAAACAAACCGAAATTAAAAAAATTATCTCACATGGCACACTATTCTTGTAATAGAGAAGCCTTATCCTATATAAAAATAGTAAACCATTAGCCGGACTTACTATCTTTATCTAATCTAATAAAAGACAACAAACTTTATTCAAACTGGGACCCACTTAATATGTTAAGGAGCCTACTAAAATGAAAACAAATAAAACAAACTAAAATGTTGGCACGTGAAAACATGTGTAAGCAGGTGCGCGAGGAGCTTGTAGAAAACTTCAAGCAGGTGTGTAAGCTACTTGTAGACATCTATCATGCAGGTGGATAAGTTAATTGTATGAAACATCAATGTAGGTTGATAAGATACTTATAGGAAGCTTGCAAGCAGGTTGATAAGCAGCTTATTGGCAAACCTTTTTAGGAAGTCTTGTAAGGAACTTCGCTAGGATGTTTTGCAGTTAAACCTTTGTGGGTAAATCTTAATTTCTTGCACATGCCATCCGGTGTCATCCGATTATGCATATGTTGAAGGTGTTGAATATGATCTTGAACATCCATCTTCTATCCACCAATCGTCACCATGTTTGGTCTGAGGTTGCAGACTCTTATTGGCCGGTTTTTTCTGTTCCTTGTCGGGCTCAGTTTTGAATCTTCTTGAAAATGTCTTGGGCCTTGACAATAAATCTTCCATGATATTGTATTTTCCTTTGAGATGCTTCACTTTGAATTTATAACGAGAGAACCATTGAGCCCATCGAAGGATCTCGGGTTCGGGATGATCCTTTTGTTTATCTGGATCATTTTTGGAAAAACTCTCATATCCATTTCAATTACAAATTCTGTATGGATTAGGAAGAATTTAAACTTCTTAATTCCATTTTTGACAGCTAGAATCTCTTCGAATGTTGAATGATAATGATGTTCTGCATCCTTAAATTTTCCGCTGGTATATCTACATATTTTGCGCTAGGCATATTTTTCTTCTAAATGGATAGCACTCCAGTATTCATACTAGTATCTGTCTGCAATATCTTCGAACTATCAGAAGGAATATGGAGTGTTTTCACTTCTTCAGATATGTTTTTAATTTTACGAGCTGCATCATCTTTGTCTTTTCCCCATGCTGGAGCCTTTTTTGTTAAGATTTTCATAAGTGGAGAAATGTACATAGAGACATCTTGGATAAAGTCTCGATCGTAATTTATCACACCAAGAAATTACTGGAGTTGTTTAACCGTGAAGTTAGTATCAGGTAATTTGACCAATTCCTCGCACATGTATGGTTCTAGGATATATGCACATCAGCGAAATGCATTCCCAGGAAGTCTATTTCATCCTTCACAAGAATCATTTTCTTTGCAAATAGAATGATGCCATATCGTTTCAACAATTCATGGAATTTGTGAAGAATACCAAAGTGTTCCTTAATTATATCACTAAGTAATACGATATCATCAATGTATACTAGCGATGTGTTGAGTATTGGCTGGAAATTCTTAATCTTGGCCTTTTGGAAAATAGAATGGGTCGATTTTAAGTCCTAGTGGCATAACATTCCGCAGGTAGTGGTGGTGAGGTATGTAGAAACTGGTTTTGGACTTATCTTCTGGGTGGATACCCAATTGCCAGAACCCTAATTGAAGATCAAACTTAGAGAAGTATTTGGCTTTGGCTAAATGTGAAAATAGGGTCAGCTTATTTGGAATGGGAATTTTGTTATCTAGAAGGAAGTGGTTAAGGGGTTGATAATTGAGGACTAATCGAAGTTTACATGTTTCCTGTCCAGGTCATTTGTTGACATAGAAAGCGTCACAGGACCATTGAGAATTAGATGGCTCAATTAGTCTGTATTCCAAAAGTTCGTCACATTCCTTCTTAGCCAGTTGTAGATGTTCCGGGTTGATCCTTTAGTGGCTTTCTCTTGTACGGTTTATATTTTCATTCCTCTTAAATGGGAGTCTGATGAAGAATTCTTGTTGTAGCCATAAAGGCTTATCATGCTTCCTCATGAACTCTCTATTTAAATCAACACATGATTCTTCAACCAGCTGACACTTGTTATTCTTGACTCATTCATCCTCAGTGATTGGAAATAGCCTTGTAATTGTTGTATATGGTTTAAACTTGTCCTTAAAAGCAATACCTTGTGTCTTTACCTTGAGTCAATCATTAAGTTGCTTGTAGATATCAAATATAATTATGAGATCTGTTACTGGGATAGTAGAGTAGTGTAACTTGGTTCTGAATTGTACACCTAGGATGAATTCTATTGTGATAGGATTCTTTGTGATCACCCTAGTTGTGAGGATCCCTTTAGAGGCTATATTGAAATTCTAAAAATGTGGAATCCATTGTTCCTTTGGAAGGACAGTTGGGTTGATCATTGATGCAACTTCTATAGTATCCATTAAAACGATTACTTAGATAGGTTTATACCATTTGGCCGGATAGATTGCAAGTTGGACATGAGGAGTCTCAATGCCTAATATAACATTGACTTCCTTTTCCTTCAAATCAGTTGTCTAAAATAGAACATCCTGAAGTTGAGATTCAGGATCTTGGGAAATAGGAGTCACTTCTGGTGGTTTTCCAACAGCCATTATATCATCCTTAATGGTGCAAATGCTAGTATGTTCGACTGCATTGGCCAAGACCTGGGCAGCTCTCTTTACGTTCCTAGAGTATTGACAATCTCTTGTTTAGTGTGAGTTTTTCCAGCAAATTAAGCATATCCTTTCTTTTTTCTTTTGGAATCGCCTATTTGAGGGAGTTTCATCCTCTAGAGAATTGGGTCGTTTTGTTGATGTAGATTCTTCCTCTCTCAACCTATTTATCCTTTCCTTTCAACCTTGCCTATGGCATTTGCTTCTTCTTCTATTCATTTTCTAGCATTTGTTGAGCTGAGGTGGCTCATCAACAACTAATATTGTACCACATTCTTCAGTGAGGTCAATATGCGCAATACTGGATTCTCGAAATTAATCTAAAGATGAATTACTTTGTTCAAGAGTATCTGCATTACTTTGTTGCTCACGGCATCATAGAACTCTTCATTTTCTGATGAAGTCTACTCTATAATGAGATTAGAATCAAGATAATCATCTTTATCTAGGCTGTAGAGTTGTGAAACTTCTTGTTTAAAGTTCATCTAGTCGTTATCTTGGATGCTCCTTTCATGCTAGACCCACCATCATTTGGAAGACCATGTTTAACCATTTTGTGTTCTTCATGTGACATATCATACTTGGATACCTCTAAATTAACATGTTGAATGGATGAACCAGGGTCTAAGTAGACAAGGTCCCAACATAGGGTTATGCAACTTGCGATCGATACGACCCTATTGTCTATCCAGGTATGAAGATCTATTTCCATTTTTTTATTATTGTAGCACTTCTTCAGTCTTCCTTTGGGCCGCAACTGCGTCTTTTCGAATCCAAACTAATTTGGCAATGTCAAACTTGTTCTCATCTGGTATAGGGGCGAATAACAAAGGCATATGTGAACAATCATTGAAATGGAGAAAGGGTTATCTTGTCTCAGTATGTAGAGTGTCTGTGGAGTCAAAAGAAATAGGGTAGGGAGAGAGATTGGGTTCTCTGCTGATTCAATCCTACCATATTTCAGTTCTAGGATTCGATCACTTATAAACTCCATCTCTTTACATTGATGATCGAAGAACTGGAAGAGTGATGACCCTTTTGGGCATTTATCATACCAGATGAGTTGCAATCTTTGTTCTAGTGCTTTTATAAGCCCAACATTTAGGATAGATATATGTATCTATCAATATATTGCCCTTTGTAACTAGCTTGCCTTGAGTAGGAGTAATACTCTTGATAGAATGATTCTCCTTGGACATCATTCCTTTTTGGCCTATGATATCCTTGGTTTACCAATTATAAGTTGCCGCGATCTTGCCTGTAGGCATAATTTATCCCGATTTCAGGATAACTCTCTTTTGTGGTATTTTTGGAGAATGACTTAGATTATCCTTTTCAGAAGTGGAGTATGAGGGGAGATTGTATGTGTGACTGGAGGTCATTGGGGATATCATTAATAATGGATGAGCTTGTTCATCTTTTGGAGTACCATTTTGAGCAGGTAAAGCTGACTCATTTTGGGTCTTGTATGAAACAGGGAATTCATATTTTCCACGATGACTTGAAGAACCAATAGTTGGGTCTCTATCCTAATATCTTGTTTCGAATACAATTTTCAAGGTTTCCGCACCTTTTTCCCCATTTTCTTGCATCATCATTATCAAGTCATCTACTTGGAATCCTTTGCAGTCGTAGTCTATGTTCCATAGAGTATGCCCTGTGAAAAGGCGGGCCAAGTGAACCATTGTACACTACGTCCATCATGATCGAATTGCCGGATCCAATGATGTTCACACTTAAAGTCACTTAGAAACCAAGATATAGTATGTGGGTCCTTATCCTAAGGAATATTAATATGAGAGTGGTGCATATGGATAGGGAAGACTGTTTGGTTTGGGCCTTTGTGGGGAAAGTGACTAAGTATGTCATTCGTTGGCATAGTCAAATTAGGTTCATCAAAGAAGAGTTGTTAAGGATGGACTCTCAACTTCTCATAATTCATTACCTATGTGTTAGGAAGAACTTTGACAAGCTCTTCTCTAGTTATTTGCCTTGGTATTTGGGTGCACTTGATTGGTATTAGAGCCAGACCATCCTCTCCAAAGGGAGGAGCAGGGTTTCCCAAAAGGTCTACTTCTCGTGTTGTTACTACCAACTTTTATTTATTCAGTCTTTTACTTTTATATAAGTCCTTAAGTCGTAAAGTTTGTAGAGTCATAAAATTTTGTGTATACTCTCTTTATATATTTTAGTACCTTGTATATTTTGTCTTAGTCCTTTAAACATTCATAGTTACAAAGTTTGTCCATACTACTTTTTGTATATATTATTTGTAGTGTGTTTCCCTTATACTTTAGAACAAATAGTTTGTGTATTTTCTTACATTTTTGAACAAATATATGTCTAAGTCTTTATTGTCCAAAAACTACAAAAATATGTCTATTTCAGAGTCTTTACCATCGTCTTCCACTTCTTGTAAATCTGCCTCTTTCCCATCTGTGTCTAGTGCATGTAAATACTTAGCAAAGGTAAACATGTCTCCTTATCTGAGAAAAACGTTATCATGTAAATACGACTATCTTTATGAAGTAGATGTGTTACCCCCAGAGAATAAAATATCGTCAACATGTCTACCACTATTAATCACCTGTTCTGCCTTTGTAAAAAAGTCATGTATTCCTTGGATGAAAATCCACTCCTTGGTCCAACAAAAGCCCAAAATGAGTCAAGGAATATGTGGCTTCGTCAAAACTTGACCAGCACCATATTCTTGCAAATCAAGAACAACAGTTCATCACTTTGCAGATGCCAGAGGATTTCCCCGAAAGTGGAAAAGCTTGGGTCTTACCCATATCCATTTTGGTGTTGTTAGAGTTTAATTGACATATCAAGGAAGAAAAATCCAACCCATCATGGCACGTCTTTCCCTTCTAGATACTAGATACTGCAAATATCATCATGCAAACTTGGGTACGTCGGAAATCACTCTCAATGCAGGGACTGTCTTTGTTACGACATTCACAAACTTCAGTATGTCCCTACAAGTTCTGTATCTAACATAGGCATTGAAGACTCAGGTCCAAATACTTAGAGCTCCTCAAGCTAGAGATGACATACATGCTACTCTTCATTATCAGCTGGTTTGGAGAGTCCAAAACCATGCGATGGACCTATCCCTTCCAGGTGGCCAAGATGCTTGTTTCTAAATATAGATGCAACCAATAGAACCACTCAGTGTACCTAGATTCCAAGGGACATATCTAGAGAAGAGCTTGTCAAAGTTGTTCCTGACACATGGGTCACGAAATATGAGAACTTGAGAGTTAATCCTCAACAACATTTCTTCTTTAGTGAACCCAATTTGACCATGCCAAAAAATGACATACTTAGTCACTTTCACCACAAAAAGCCAAACAAAATAGTCTTCCCTATCCATATGAACCAATCTCATATTAATATTCTTGAGGATAACGAAACATATACTATATCTTGGTTTCTAAGTGGTTTTAAGTTTGAACATGATTGGATTAGAAAATTCTATAAGGTTGGACGTGGTGTACAATGGTTCACTTGCCCCTTCACAGGGAATACTCCATGGAACATAGATTGTGACTGCAAAAGATGCCAAGAAGATGATTTTGACAATGCTGATAGAAGCACGAGTGGGAAACAGTGCAGACACTTTGATAAATAAGTCATAACAAGATATGATGATGGCGATCCAACTATTGGTTCTTTAAGTCGTCCTGGCAAATATGAATTTCTTGTTTCGTACAAGACCAACAATGAATCAGCTGTACCCACTCAAAATGGTACTCCAAAAGATGAACTATCTCATCCATTATTCTTGATATCCCCAATGAGCTCCAGTCACACATACAATCTCCACTCATACTAAACTTTTGAAAAGGATAATCTAAGCCATGCTAAAAAAATACCACAAAAGAGAGTTATCCTAAAATTGGGAGAAATTATGCCTACAGAGAAAATCAAGGCAACTTCTAATTGGCAAACCAAAGATATCATGAGCCAAAAGAGATTATTGTCCACCGATAGTCAATCTATAAAGAGTATTACGCCTACTCAGGGAAAAATACCGACGATGGAGAATAGATTGATAGATACATTGGTCCAAAATGTTGGGGTTATCAAAGCAATAGAACAAAAATTTCAACTCATCCGGCTTAATAAGTTCCCACAAGGGTCATCACGCTTCCAGTTCTTCGATCATCAACGTAAAGAGATGGACATTATAAGTGATCAAATCCTGGTACTGAAATAAGGTAGGATTGAATCAGCAGAGGACCCAATCCCTCTCCCTACATCATTTCCTTTGTCTCCACAGACACTCTATAATGAGACAAGGTAACCCTTTCTCCATTTTCAATAATTATTCACATATGCTTTTGTCATTCTCCCTGATAACATATGAGAACAAGTTTGACAATGCAAAATTTGTTTGGGATCGAAAGGACGTAGTTGAGGCCTAAAAGAAGACTGGAGCAGCGGTACGACAATCAAAAAGGAAAATGGATCTTCATACCAGGACATACCACAAGGTCGTACCGATCTCAAATCACGTAGGCCCATTTAGGGACCTTGTCTACTTAAATCCATGTCCATCAATTCAACATGTTGACTTAAAGGGTATCCAAGTATGATATGTCACCTGAAGACCACAAAATAGTTAAACATGGTCTTCCTGATGATGGTGGGGTCCGGCATGAAAGGAGCATCCTAGATAACGACTTGATAAGCTTTGATTAAAAAGTTTGACAACTCTACAGCCTAGATAAGGATGATAATCTAGATTCTAATCTTTTTATACAGGAAACTTCCTCAGGAAACGAAAAGTTTTATGATGTTGTTGAGAAACAAAGTAGTTCAGATGCTGTTGAACAACAAAGCAATTCATCTATAGATCAATATAGTGAATCTAGTATCATGCATATTGACCTCACTGAAGAATTACAATCTTAGATGTTGATGAGCCACCTCATCTCACAAAATGCCAGCAAAGGAATAGAAGAACAACAACAACAACAAAATGCCATAGGCAAGCCCGAAAGGCAAGTATGATTAAGCTGAGAGATGAAGACTCTACCTTAATTGAACAACCCAATCTGCTAAACAATGAATCTCCCTCAAATAGGTGATCCAAAAAGAAAAAAGAAAGGATATGCATCATTTTCTTGAAGAATTCACACCTTATTATAGATTGTCCATACTTTAGGAAAGCCAAGAGAGCGCCCAACTCTTTGCCGATGCGTTAGAACATAGTAGCATCTGCACCATTAAGGATGATATAGTGGTTGTTGGAAAGACCCTAGAAGTGACTCCTATTTCCCATGAAACTGCATGTCAACTGAAGGATTGTAACACTCCGGAAAATGCTAGGTTAAACTAGAGCCTAAACATGTGAGATAATGTTGAGGTTTAAGGAGTTTAGTGAGTCAATGTCAAGCTACGAGTCGTAAAATAGATTCCCTAACCTAGTACTAAGGTCCTAGTGCCCAAATGTAAAGGCATGGCTCCCACAAGGAGCCCCCAAAGATCCTTGATGAGAGCCAAGATGCTGCTCTAAAAGCTACCAAAAGCATCATCATTCACGAAACCAAGGACCCCGAAGCGTATTCTGACTCATGCCCCGTAGATGGGAGTCATGAGTCCAGTCTTAGCCTCCTCAAAGGTCCCACAAAACCCCATATTCTAACCCTATTCCACGGACGTGCAGTACGGTCCGTGGACTAGCTCATGCTCCATGGAAAGGTCTCATGAGTTGAGACTTAGCTCCTCACCAAGACCTCGAATGACCCCTCTCTGAACCAAACCATGGACAGTCAGGATGGTCCGTGGACCCATCCACTGTCCGTTGTTTGGGGTTCGTGGATCGTGCCTGAGTAAGTTGTCTTGGTTCGGCCTTAGTGGGGGTGTTTTGGTAAATTACTAATTTAATTGTCTAAGGGTAGGGACAGTTATATTTAGTTGTTTTAAGTATATTAAAGTATTTTCAAGTATTAAACAAGTCTTTTGACTCTCATAACTCCCAATATTTTTATAAATTCTCTCTTCTCTCTCTCAGAAGTTCCCCATTGAAGAACAAAGAAGAAGGTAAAGGTTAGGGTTCAAGCTCCAAGCTCTTCACTCCAATTTTGCGGGAAAGGTTCAATTATGGTACGGGAACCTTGATTCATGGAACACTTTCCTCCATGAAGCCCTTCTACTCTAATTTTCAAAAATGGGTTTAAGATTAAACAAAAGTAGGGTTTTCATTCTAGCCATGGGTTATTCCTAAAAACATTTTTATTATGTTAGTTGATGTATATTATGGATAATTTGACATTTTAATGGTGATTTTATAGTAAAACTCCCCGTGAACCCATGACCTACCCCATGACCCCAATTTCAGGAATTTCAATGAAGGTATTGATGTAAGGTGATTACTACTATGAATTGTGGTTATGGTAATTTTGTTATGAAACCTTGCATTATTCATGTTGTTAATAGTATATCCTAAATGTAATTGTGAGGCTTGGTTCATGACCATTAAGGATGATATGGTGGTTGTTGGAAAGACCCTAGAAGTGACTCCTATTTCCCATGAAACTGCATCTCAACTGAAGGATTGTAACACTCCAGAAAATGCTAGGCTAAACTAGAGCCTAAGCATGTGAGCTAATTTTGAGGTTCAAGAAGTTTAGTGAGTCAACGTCAAGATACGCATCATAAAATAGCTTCCCTAAACAAGTACTAAGGTTCTAGCACCTAAACATCAAGGCATGACTCCCACAAGGACCCCCCTAAGGATCCTTGATGAGACACAAGAAGCGGCTCTATTAGCTGCCAAAAGAAGCATCATTCATGAAACCAAGGACCACGAGGCGTGGACATACTCACGGCCTGTAGATGGGAATCATGAGTCCAGCTTTAGCCTCCTCAAAGGTCCCCCAAAACCCCATATTCCATCCCCATTCAACGGATGTGCAGTACGGTCCGTGAACCAGCTCACACTCCGTGCAAAGGTCTCGTGAGTAGAGACTCAGTTACTCACCATGACCTCAAACGACCCCTCTCTGTACCAAACCACGGACAGCTAGGATAATTCGTGGACCCATCCACACTCCGTGGTTTTGGGTTCATGGATCGTGCATAGGCAAGTTGTCTTGGTTCAGTCGTAGTGGTGGTGGTTTTGTAAATTACTAATTCAATTGTGTAAAAGTAGGGAAGGTTATATTTAGTTGTTTTAAGTATATTAAAGTATTTTCAAGTATTAAACAAGTCTTTTAACTCTCATAACTCCCAATATTTTTCCGAATTCGCTCTTCTCTTTCTAAGAAGTTCCTCCATTGAAGAACAAATAAGAAGGTCAAGGTTAAGGTTCAAGCTCCAAGCTCTTCACTTCAATTTCTTGGGAAAGCTTCAATTAAGGTATGGGAACCTTGATTCATGGAACACTTTCCTCCATGAGTGTATTGTGACTATAATTTGTCTTCTATGTTGAAAATGCATATTGGCTTTCCAAACTTGACAAATGCGTGATTCAAAGAAAAATGTCCTATTTAGCATATTTAAATGTTTTATGCATGCTTCTATACTTAGTAAATCATTGTGCTAACCCCTTCTTTTCTACATACTATGAGTGTAGGTCTCGGACGTTGATTCATTGCTTTTTTCTTCAAAGTAAAGCTTGGGTCGACTATTCCCTAAGTTTTGGTGAGTCTTCCAGTTCGAGGACCAGATGTTCTAATTCAATCTTAGTTTTATTAGTACTTTCTTATGTTAAGACTTTCATTGATGTAAAGGGTTAAGTCCCTAATTTCGTACTCTTAGGTTAGATGGTTTTGAATGAGACAAGTCGTATTTCCATGACTATTTATTTATGGAATTTGAGGTTTGACTTCTGCTTAGAAAAGTTTGAATTTCCGCATTATTTCTTATGACATTATGTATATGATTATGCTAAGGGCTTGTATGCGACCCCTTCGGGGTCAAGTACGCCGTGTTTAATCTAGGGGGTAACCCTGGGTCATGACAAGGATGTTCTATTTCAGACATCTAATTTGAAAGAAAAGAAAGTCAATGCCATCTCATGCATTGAGACTCCTCATTTCCAACTTCCAATCTATCCGGCCAAATGGTATAGACCTATCCAAGTAATAGCTTTCATGGATACAGGAGCAGCCACATCAATGCTCAACCCTACTGTCCTTCCAAAGGAACAATGTATTCCACATTTCCAATATTTCAATAAAGCCTCTTAATGGATCCTCACAACTAGGGTTACCACAAAGAATCCTATCACAATAGAATTCTTCCGTGGTGTACAATTCAGAACCAAGTTACTTGGCTCTATTCTCCCAATGATGGATCTCATTATTGGATTTGATATCTACAAACAGCTTAATGATCGACTCAAGGTAAAGACTCAAAGTATAGCCTTCAAAGACAAGTTCAAACCATATAGAACAACTATAAGGCTATTTCCAATCACTAAGGATGAACGAGTCAAGAATATCAAGTGTTAGTTGGAGTTGGTTGAAGAATCATGTGCTGATTCCCACAGATAGCTCATGAAGAACCATGATAATCCTTTATGGTAAAATGAAGAATTTTTCATTAGACTCCCATTTAAAAGGAATGAAAATATCAACCCTACAAGAGAAAGCCACTCAAGGATGAACCCAAAACATCTACAACTGGCTAAGAAAGAATGTGACAGACTTTTGGAATACGGACTAATTGAGCCATCTGATTCTCAATGGTCCTTCGAAGACTTCTACACCAACAAATGAGCTGAATAAGCAAGAGGTAAACTTCGATTGGTAATAAATTATCAACCTCTTTACCATTCCCTTCTAGATGAAAAATTCCTCATTCCAAATAAGCTGACCCCATTTACACATTTAGCCAAAGCCAAATACTTCTCTAAGTTTGATATTAAATAGGGCTTCTGGAAATTGGGTATCCACCCAAAAGATAAGTCCAAAACTGGTTTCTGCATACCTGACAACCACTGCCAGTGGAAAGTTATGTCGTTTGGACTCAAACTAGCCCCTTCTCTTTTCCAAAAGGCCATGATTAAGATTTTCCAGTATATACTCCACACATCACTAGTATACATTGACGATACCTTATTATTTAGTGTTAAAATGAAGGAACACTTTGCCATTCTTCAGAAATTCCATTAATTACTGAAGCGATATGTCATCATGCTATCTGAGAAGAAAATGATTTTTGTGAAGGATGAAATAGACTTCTTAGAAATGCATTTTTAACACCCGGAAAACACATAGGTGAAACTAGTGCCTTACGTGAGTGTTTTTGAATTTGATGTGGGGTTTAGAAGTGTATAATGGTTTACCGAACTTAGGACGAGAGGTTTAGGGGTTAAACATCAAGGTATGAGCCCTCAAGGACTAACCAAGTGTCCTTGAGGAGGACCCTAAAGCCTAACCCCCAAGACTCCCCAAATCTGCCAAGCCTGCCCAAAAAGGGCCACCTAGAGATGGCACCTACGACCAGTAGGTGGGGGTTGTGGGTCAAGCCCAAAAATTTGATCTACAATTCATGACCTTTGGACCTGAAAGTTGGCTAGTAGGCCAACCTACGGACCGTAGGTCCCAGCCATAGGTCATGCATGCAGAATCTTCCAAGTCTCGCCCAAGGGAGGGGCATTTTAAGTAATTTCTTTTGAGGTTAATTTGAAGTGAGGTCATTTTCTATGTGATTATTTAGACCTATATAAGGGTTTTCAAGATATTAATTAACCCTTACACTTCATAAAACTCAACTACCCAAATAATAACTAAGTTTACGCCCAAAGTCTTCTCCCAACAACTCCATTGAAGAAGAAGATCAATTTAGGGCTTCAAGAAGGGAGATCTTTCACACGATTATGGTTGGATTTTTTTTACCTAAGGTAGGGTAGTCTTGATTCATGGGAAGCTTTCTTCCATGGAGTCCTCAAACTTTCAATTTCAAAGAAGGAAATTCTCCAAAACCTAGGGTTTTCACTCCAAGTCATGGATTCTTCCTAAAAACATTTGCAATGATTTAATTATCATATATTAATATTGAATTCCTGTTTTATGGTGTTTTTATGATAAGATCTCCCCTGAATGCATGAATTCCCCATAACCCTATTTAAGACTATGTGGTGTGGGTGAGTTGTAGTATGATGCATGCTATGAAATTGTTCTTGTAGTAGTTTAGTTACTTGAATTATGTTATTATCCCTGCCTAATTGTACTAATTCTAGGTGTGTTGGTGAATTATGATTCATTGTCCTTGAAGAGAAAGTTATGAGATTTTTTATAACCATAATATTTGTGTACATTCTTTGGGAATGCTTTGAAAGTAATGTGATCATGACTATAATGCAATTGTGGTATTGTTTAAAGGCTATTCTCAATTATACACTTGTGAATGATGATTACATGTGGTGAAAGGTTTCCTCAGTGTATAATATACCGTGAATTGGTAGGCTTAGGGCATCATTTTCATGTATAATTAAGAAGGATCTTGATTGATATACCATGAATTGGTAGGCTTAGGGCATCCTCTTCATGTGTGTCATAATGAATCTTGAATCAGTAGGGCAATGGCATCCCTTTTATAAATTACTAATGAAGTAATCTATACCATTTTTCGTAGCGGAACTGGTAGCTGGGGGATTCATGGAAGTGGTAGTGTGGTAGGTGGTAGTGTGATAAGTGAGTATTTTATTTTAAAGATTTTATTGTAGTATTCTTTTGCTAAGTGTCTTAATCTTGATATCCCTTTAATGTTAATTTTTGGTAGTGTGAAATTCATGGTAAAATGTAATAATATTTATTGTAATATTCTTCCGATAGTTGTTTTAATCTGAATATTTCTTTAATATTATTTATGATATATTCAAGATATAACATATCTTCGGTTCTTTGGTACATAGATAAATTTTCCTCTATTAATTGTTCTAATAGTTTTATATCTTCCATAGATTCTATCCAATATTGTAAATATTCGTGATTCATTTTAATCTGAATTTATTTCTAATAAATCGTGCCATTCTATTCTTTCGTAGTCTAAATCATGTAAGTCTATTTCATACCATTGTTGGTTCAATATATCTTCTGGTTCGTTATTAAATATTTTTTCCCATATGATTCTTCTTAATTAAATTATTTTTATATCTTTAAGTATATATAATATTAAAGTTTCATAGTTTTTTATCATTTCATTATGAAGGTAAGTAGTCATGTTCTTTATTATGCAGATTTTTTATTTCAAATTATTCCTTCCTATCATATTCATAATTGATTAAATTCATATTAGATCATTATGAACTAGATTATTTTTATCATGTTTTCCTGTCACTACTAGCATCGTACTTTAGCGGATACTTTCTTCTTATTAGCGCCTCAACTTTGTTTACTCCCCTAAACGGCTTCCTCGCCTATCGGTTTCAACATTAGGATGGCATAGTATAGAAGTTTTCTCCCTGTTTCCAGTGTGCTAATAAACTAGAAATCATGATTCAAATAATTCTAATACATAATAACTAACATAAATTTATTGAATCATATATATGATATTCAGGAATATAAGAAATTAGTTCCGCATATATTTTGAACAATATACCTTTGCTTCTTGCTTAGCCATGCTATCTGAAATATCTGATTGGATTTCAGATTTTTGCTCTATTTATCTAAATACTAAATTTTTAGTTGAGAGAGTTTTTTGAAAGAAAGTTTTAAGTTAGGCAATGCCTGCCTTTATATTTACATATCCCTCCACTTATATAGAAAGGAATTCTTACGTACTACTTACAATTTACACCTACCATTCCTACTACTTACACTTACCCATATAATTGTTACACTTGTCCATTCTTGCCCATACTACTTTATTACATTTGTCCATCCTACTTTTAATATGCACATGCACACACTACGGATAATAAGAGACACGGTAAGAGAGATACGAGTAGAAAATTAAGAAAAATAAGAAGAAAATTAAATAAATTATATCCGGAATATAAACAACTTAATATCACAAAAACTGATAACGAAAAATTAAATCAATTAATAGATAATATATCTAAAATAGAATATAAATATATTCAATACTTAAAAATACAATGAATAACAAGAATAGCGACTATAGACAAAAACTTAATGAAATAATTATAGAAAAACGACAAGAATTAGAACATAGGCAAAATAGACTTAACAATAATATATTCGCAGGAATTTGTCACAAATCTATAGTAGCACAAAGAAAGACTATTTTATATCTAGAAATACAAATAAATAACTTAGAATATAAACTACAACATAATTTATAAATGAATAAAGAAGAATACGCAATAGATGAAAAAACCTATGAAAATTATGACGGATTAAAAATAAAGATAATATTTTCTAATCTAGGAAGAAGATATAAGAAAATAGGGGACAATATAAGTTTAATGTTAAAAAAAGAAACTGTAAAACTAGAAGATAGTTTAACTGCTATGGTAAGAATAACAAAAGAAAATGAAGAAATAGATAGAAGAACAGAAATTGAAAAAATAAAACAACAAGCAAAAAAGGAAGTACAACAATTAGAAGAAGTAAAAAATACTAAAATAATAGAGCTAGAAAAAGAGTTAGCAATATTAAAAGAAATGTATGAAATTAAACAAAAAGAAAAAGAACAAAAAATAAAATTAGCAAATGAGATAATTAAATTTAAAGAAAAATTGCAATTACAAGATGAATTAGGAGAAAAAGAAGAAAATAACCAAGATAATCTACCCGAAATAAGAGTTGATGAAATAAACGATGATGAAATAGAACAACATTCGGAAACAAGCGAAACATATATGGAACTTTTAGCAAATATAGATAATACAAAGAATTTAGAAGTAAATACAGAAGACGTAGACATGGACAAAAAACCTAGTACATCAAGAGTAAAAAACCTAAAAAATTTCAATCCAAAATATTATAATGAAAATGATGAACAATATGATAAAGAAAAAACTACATGGGATAAAAGATAAATAAAAAATGGACGCCTAAACCAATAACTGGACAACATGAATTTTTAGATTTAGACTGTGTAGCAGACATAAATAAAACAATCCAATTATGGATAGGATACATATCAAAACAATTAATAGATAACAAGATAGTAATAGCAGAGGCACCAGATACATAGAAAGGACACTTATAGGAACAGTAAAATTATGGCTACAAAATTTAACAAATGAAAGCTTAACAACTTTAAGAAATAATAAAAAATTGATGGTGAAACAACCACTACAACCATGGAAATATTATATAAATATGAAATAGCTATAAGAAATGAATTTAGTAGTATGACAACAGAAGTAGAAGAACAAAATAAAGAAAAATTATAAATCGGAATCTAATGACAAAATTAGCAATATGTAATATGTGTTACATAGATGAATATACATGTGCATTTAGAGAATATTATTATAAAGGAACATATAGCATAGAAGAAAGTAAAGAAATAAGGAAATTATATTTTACAAAATTACCAGAACCTTTTAATTCAAAAGTAATAAAAAGTTGGAATGAAGCAGAATTAACGGACACCATAGGAGCTAGAATGAAATTCTTGCAACGATGTTTATGGAACTATGTGAAAAAGCATAAAGAAGAAATAAAAATGGAAAAAATATTAATAAAAAAACTTGGCATGTTGCAAAAATAAGACAGCACCTCAATTTAGTTGTACAGACAGGTATTATAAAAATAAAAAGAAATATAATAAAAAATACAGATCAAAATATAAATATAAAAAACTAAGAAGAAGGTACTATGTAAAAATTACAAAACCAAAAGACCATATAGACCAAAAAGAAAACTAACGGAATGTACTTGTTATAATTGTGGAAAATTAGGACATATAGCTAGAGATTGTAAATTACCCAAAAATCCAAAGAAAAAACAAATATCAGAAATAATAATAGATGACGAAAAATATACACAAATAGAATACGTAGATTATGAATTAGAAAGCAATGATAGTATATATGAATTATCGGGAAAATGAAATAGATAATGACATAGAAATAGAAAATGATTCTATAATATAACAAATGACTGAAGCAGATATAAAAAACAATAAATAAAGAAAACATCAAGATGAAGAATATTTAGAACAGAAAATAATATTTGATAATAGTATTTTGAACAAATAAAAGGAAAAGAATTAGACCTAAGCGTAGCAAAAATATTCGAAATACCAACAGTAAGAAACTAGTTTAAACAACAAAAAGAAGAATATTATGTAGTAAGTCAAAGAGAACATATCATAGATTGCAAATACACTAAAGGAAAGGCCAAAATACCAATAATAAATAAACGAATAATAAATAAAGAATACAAGATATTAAGGCTAAAAATCCAATTAAATATGTACATTTAGGAGGACAGAAATATTAATAAAAGCATGTTTTAGAGAAGGAATAGATACACCCATACAAATATACTTAGCGGATGATAGAATTATACAACCCATAGAAAAAGTGTAATAAGTGCAGTAAGAGGTAACCTCATATACCAAAAATTTAAGTTTATAATAATGTTAACTACTCAGTAGCAATAAATGACAGGAATATAGATAAATCACTAGTATTATACTGGCGAATGTCAGGGATAGAACTAGCCCCAGGAAGTAAAATATTACAGCTAGATGTAAAAAACTTATATGTTCTGACAACAAAACATAAAATAACAGCAAAAAATAAAATAGATAAAATAAAAATAGAAGATCCCTTTGAAAGAATAGTTACAGTCATAGATAAAAACGATTATAGTTATAATGAAATTGATATAGAAGAAGATTTAGAAATAGTAAAAGAAAGACTAAGCACATCGAAAGAATAAACAATGAGATACCCCAAACATCATCAAAAATGAGTACCTCAAGGAGAATAGATAAAACCCCACAAAAATCAGTAGAAGAAGATATAAAACCACATCATTACTACATAACGGGAATAATGGAACAACGAAAATATTTAATATTAATAGATACAGGACGAGAAGAAAACTATATTACAAGAGAATTAGTGACGGAAGATGAAATAATAACTATTGAACAATCATGCTCTGAACTACCAAAAGCATTAATGTATACCGAAGAAACTACGGAAAGGAAATAATCATCGGAGAAGTACCAACAGTAATAAAATTCAAAATATATCAAGGAAATGAAAATATCATTTTAGGAATAAAATGGTTGTAACAAGTAAAACCCATATAATCTAGAAGACAAACAGTTAACAATAAATTATGAAAATAAAAGAGTAATAATGAAAAGACTTTTGGTATGATAAAAATATGAAAATATATATACTTGCAAAGATAATAATAGAAGGATATTACAACCGATATTATACACCAATGATAGATACGGGAGCAGAAGCTAATATATGTAAATACAATTGTTTACCAGAAGACAAGTGGGAAAAACTAAAAACACCTATAGTAGTAACAGGATTTAATAATGAAGGAAGCATGATCACATATAAGGCAAAAAATATAAAAATACAAATATGGGATAAGATATTAACTATAGAAGAAATATATAACTTTGAATTAACTACAAAAGATATGCTACTAGGAATGCCATTTTAGAAAAATTATACCCACATATAATAACAAAAACACACTGGTGGTTCACAACACCGTGTAAACAAAAAATAGGAGCAAAAAGGGTAAATAATAAAAAACGAAAAACAACAGAATGGATAAAAGGAAGTGAAAAAATTACACAAAAATTAGAAAATATAAAAGAAGAAGACCCTAAAATAGAATTAATTATATTCTCTATAGATAAAGTAAAAATAATTCAAGATAAGTTAGAACTATTATATAGTGAGGATCCTTTACAAGGATGGGAAAAACATAAAACCAAAGTAAAAATTGAGCTAATTGATAATAACAGTATAATAACCCAAAAACCATTAAAGTATAATTTTAATGATTTAACCGAATTTAAGATACATATAGATGAATTACTAGAAAAAGGATATATACAAGAAAGCAATAGTAAGCATACAAGCCCGGCATTTATCGTAAATAAACATAGTGAACAAAAAAGAGGAAAAAGTAGAATGGTTATTGATTATAGAAATTTAAATGCAAAAACTAAAACATATAATTATCCATACCAAATAAAAATACTAAAGATAAGACAAATACAAGGATATAATTATTTTAGCAAATTTGATTGTAAATCAAGATTTTACCACTTAAAACTAAAAGAAGAATCTAAAAAAACTAACAGCATTCACTGTACCACAAGGATTTTATGAATGGAATGTATTACCATTTGGATATAAAAACGCACCAGGTAGATATCAACACTTTATGGACAATTACTTTAAACAAATAGAAAATTGTGTAGTGTACATCGATGATATATTATCATATTCTAAGACACAAGATGAACATATAAGATTATTAGAAAAATTTATACACATCATAGAATATTCAGGTATAAGTCTAAGTAAAAAGAAAGCTGATATAATGAAAAATCAAATAGAATTCTTAGGGAATACAAATTGATAAAAACGGAATAAAAATGCAAACACATATAGTACAAAAAATAATTAACTCAAATGAACAACTAGACACAAAAAAGAAATTACAATCATTCTTAGGACTAGTAAATCAAGTAAGAGAATACATACCAAAATTAGCAGAAATTTAAAACCATTACAACAAAAATTAAAGAAAGATATAGAATATCAGTTTGATAAAAAAGACCAAATACAAATACAAAAGGTAAAATTATTATGTAAAAACTTACCTAAACTATACTTTCCAGATGAAAACAAAAAAATTTACTTATATAATAGAATCAGATGCGAGTGAAAAAAAGATGGAGAAAATAAA